>NC_061071.1:10763288-10836717 GCF_021917145.1 Hypomesus transpacificus
TGGTGCATGTGGAAAGTTAATTAATGTTTTACGTACGGACCATGCTCCATCTCTCCCTTCCTCCTTATATCCCTCCCCCCTCATGTCTCTCCCCCCTCATGTCTCTCCCCCTCATGTCTCTCCCTCCTCATTTCTCTCCCCCCTCATGTCTCTCCGCCCTCATGTCTCTCCCCCCTCATGTCTCTCCCCCCTCATGTCTCTCCCCCCTCATCTCACTCCTTCTTCATGTCCCTCCCCCCTCATGTCTCTCCCTCCTCATGTCTCTCCCCCCTCATGTCTCTCCCTCCTCATGTCTCTCCCTCCTCATGTCTCTCCCCCTCATGTCTCTCCCTCACGTCTCTCCCCCTCGTCTCTCCCCCTCACGTCTCTCCCCCTCACGTCTCTCCCCCTCGTCTCTCCCCCTCACGTCTCTCCCCCCCTCACGTCTCTCCCCCCCTCACGTCTCTCCCCCCCTCACGTCTCTCCCCCCTCACGTCTCTCCCCCCTCACGTCTCTCCCCCCTCACGTCTCTCCCCCCTCATGTCTCTCCCCCCTCATGTCTCTCCCCCCTCATGTCTCTCCCCCCTCACGTCTCTCCCCCCTCACGTCTCTCCCCCCTCACGTCTCTCCCCCTCACGTCTCTCCCCCTCACGTCTCTCCCCCTCACGTCTCTCCCTCCTCACGTCTCTCCCCCTCACGTCTCTCCCCCTCACGTCTCTCCCCCTCACGTTTCTTCCCCTCACGTCTCTCCCTCCTCACGTCTCTTCCCCTCACGTCTCTCCCTCCTCACGTCTCTCCTCCTCACGTCTCGCCTCCTCACGTCTCTCCCCCTCACGTCTCTCCCTCCTCATGTCTCTCCCTCCTCATGTCTCCCCCTCACGTCTCTCCTCCTCACGTCTCTCCCCTCATGTCTCTCCCTCCTCATGTCTCCCCCTCACGTCTCTCCCTCCTCACGTCTCTCCCTCCTCATGTCTCTCCCCCTCACGTCTCTCCCTCCTCATGTCTCTCCCCCTCACGTCTCTCCCTCCTCATGTCTCCCCCTCACGTCCCTCCCTGCTGGGACCCCAGCCCTGCTAGGCTGCTCAGGGGATTTTCAACAGTCCCAGCCGCAAAACCCTCAGTCAATTGCTCTCATTTTCTATCTTAATTCCTCCGTTATTTATTTATTTTTCATCAGTTGCTACTGGCAATCTTTGTGTTCCTTCCTTCCATCTCCTCTCTGCTCCCAATGGCTGATGAAACATATATAGTGTTTAATGAGTTTAAGACAGAGCTCATTAGTCACTTTTGATTGATTATCTTGGATTGAGGTTACGCAATCAGATTATTCGGTGTGGTTATGAATATACTGTGACCAAAGCTGTGTCGTTGGTGTGACAGAGAGAGACTGGACAGAGTACAGAGGAAGTGAGTGTGAGACAGAGAGAGAGAGAGAGAGAGAGAGAGAGAGAGAGAGAGAGAGGGAGAGAATTGTGAAAGAGATCCTCTAGTGTCTGAGCCCTCCAGACTTCACCCTGACAGGCAGATGTCAGGTGATCCTTTAAAGTCCCAGTCAGGCTGTCTCTGTGTCAGTCACTCCTCACCCCAGCAGGCCTTCTCAACACTGACGTCCACCAAGCACAAACACAACCCTCAGATCCTCTTTCATTAGCTCTGCTGAAACTGGATGGCAACTGTCAAATCGTTTTGGCTGAGAAAGTTATTTTCTTGTCATAACTGTTCAAAATAAACTATTCCGTAATATGAAGAACTAATTACTGAACTATGCCGTTTTAAGTGTGTTAAGGGGAGGGAGTGATACAGAATGCCATGTATGTTTTACACAGATCGTAGCAAGGGTTAAAAAACGGTTTGAAGTGCCTTCAACTATGTCCTCTTCCTGCACTCTTATCAAACACAAAAAAGGTTAGGCACCAATCCAGCTACTCTATCACAGCAAATTAGTCTCAATGATGAGAGATTTCCATAAATACAGAAGTCTTACTTTTACTCTTTTTCACTGCGACAAGGCTTAGGGCTCACGAGATGGCTTAGGGCTCTCACGAGATGGCTTATATTTCGTCTTCAGTTCATCACCATTAGATGGGATAAGCTACTGACTATAAACTGTCATTTAATAGAAGAACATTCAGCGTTAGAATAGGAGGGGAGGAGGGGGTGCGGACATTACCTCTCTGACAGTTGAAGCCTCTGGTAGTTCAATATTTTTTTCAATATAGATTTCTCAGTCAAACTCAATAATATGACAACGGTCTACAAAATGAGTATTTAGCATACAGAAAGACAATGCACTCTAACGACAATTATGACCACCCTCGGAATTCTTTCTCTCCTTTCTAATTTGCAGAGACTCACCACCTCAAGTTTATTTCAATTAACGTCTGTTATAATCAATTGCAAATGTGGCCTGATTAGTTACATAATTTTCTAATGGCACGTTTGCAACACCTTTCAAGAGTGAATAGCCAACAAACCTTTGTAAGCTGCGCTATTTTCTTACTCATTTTCAGATGGAGGTCTTGAGTGTACTCCAACGATAATCCTCCGTCGTAGAACATGTTTGACGTTGGGGATGAATTAAATTTCCCTGCTCCGGTTATAACGGATGGGTTGCCAGACGAGGTACTGTACGGTTGCTGCCAACCGGTTCCAGTCGCCATCTTCAACTAATTCACGACGGTCAGTTAGTACAAAAACTATTCGTAACATCCAGTTTCATGTTCCGTTGTTTCATCACCGTTTAGTCGGTAGCCCACTGTATAACGACAAGCCCGTCAAGCCATAGCGTCATCTTGTAACGGTGCGACCGAGCCGTCTCCATCTGCTCGCGCACAGAACATCTTCTGCAATCTGTGCGCGGCTCTATACACAATTTTGTTTTTAGGAGCAAAAAATTCTTCTGCAGGTTGCAATTCTACGCAACGTGCAGCTGTATTTCTAATCGCCAACACAAAATATAAAATATGTGAAACAAATCATGATCAAATATTGCAGCTCATTCCTGTGGCGAAGATACGTTTGTGGCCATTCCTAGTTCAGCATCTGTAAACGCGACGGAACATCCCACCAGGGTTAGCGTTGATCCGTTATCCATGTTGAGATGTAGGCTAGTTGTATTTTTGCGTTAGTCACCCCCCTTTAAAATGATTTAAACCCTGTACTAGGGCCTAGCCTACTCTGTACACATACATTCTCACAAGCAGCCTCATCCTGTTGTCCTATATGGCAATTTTATCCCACACTACGGTAGGTGACGTAAATCCTATGCGATAGATGTTGACGTTGGCGATGCTTGACAGAATACTATCATTAACCAGCTGTTCCTTTTCACTGGTCATAAAATAGGCTACATCTGCTGGCAAAGAACCAAAAAAAACTTAACTCAAGTCATTGAATCTTGAAAAATGCATATATTTCAATTTACTTGAAATATTAGATCCATCTGGTGCAATGGGAGATGTAGACACTTACCAAATTAGTTGCTGGTTGTATAGATATAGTTGGAGTAAAACAAATCAAGACAAGGATTTGCACAAGCAGCGCGTGGATGTTTACTCTGAAGAAGTAAAAACGATCTTCAGTTTCGGTTAATTATAGTTGACCTAATATAATCTAAATTTGGCCTATACAACAGGTTGCTGATGAGATTCAATTTCACTTCGATCGTGTGTGCAGACCCAGTCCCCAACACATCCCCGGTGAAGGCCAACTTTATAAAGTCAACACGATTAACCTGACCATAGACCCTCATAGCGGTGACTATCCCGTGCTTGGTCAGAGCATCATAGTTTAGATGTAGAGCATTCACATTTACTATCTGTCAATTTCATCTGTCAGGAATGGTAGTGGGGAAACCGAATTTGGCCTGTTGGGAGAGATTATATTTCTTATGATGCCACCAGGCGGTGACAGACGGCATGAGGAGGGGAGGCCCGAGAAATTCAATGTGTCAAATCACATCGCAGCCACGTACATGGCTCAACACTGTGCAGAAAAACATGTTTTAATCTCTAATGGGTTCCTTTTATTTCATTCTCATGTCTCATGGTCATAATATGATACATTTTAGTTGTTTATGAAGTATCCTTCCTTTGTTCCTCCCTGTTAAGGGTCCTGACGTTACAGTGAGTGTGAGTTAACTGGACACGAGATGGCGCCATTTCTAGTTTCTAAACGTACGACGTTCTTCTGACATTCCACAGCATCACCAAGCAAAAGACCAACAAAAAACCCAGAGATCCAGTAGAAGTTTCCTACGTCAGGAATCAGGTGACTCAAAACTTTTCCGAGCACCACCAAACTCCCAGTTAAGACTCCTAAATAGCTTTAAGGATGGTCTCCTAACTTTAGTCGGGCTACGACGTAAAATTACTTGCTTATGGTCATCTTTTCTTTTAAATAATATGATATATTTTTTAAGGCTTTAACTTAAAATTTTCAACGGCCAGTTTTGGGCGAGGACCATTTTATCCCGTTACATGATTTCGGCGGCTTCCAGGTAAGTGTAAAAGACATCTAAAGTTGAGAGAAATTGAGCCTTCATATTGATGTATCCTATTTAATGTCGAAATGCGCATTTAGAGAACGGATTATGCAATCGTTATTATTTTACCATTGGAACTTGTAATACAACATAAAGGGCTACTCTCTTCTCTCAGATCCGACTATAAATAGACCTTAATTAATTTTCATGTTTTCAAAGTAAACGCCATCGTGGTTGTGATAGTAGGAGTTACTCATTAACTCAATTAACCATTAGGGTGGTCATATTATTTGAAACACATTTTTTTTGGTAGCGTTGACTATGCTGTTGCTAGAAGGGTATTAGGCTAACTAATACTATCATCAATAGTGCTGATCCTTGAAGTCTGCTCAAGGGAGCCTTCATGCCTGCTACAAAGAATCATTTTAACATGGAACTACTGATGCGAAATTGGTTATCAAGTTATTTAGATGTGCAGTTGAAAGTTGACGGTGAAAGTACATTTGTTATTTTGTTGTCGTTTCAAAGCTCTTACCGTGTTTCTCCAGGTAGACTTGATCCAGAATGGGGGACTGGAGTGTTCTGGGGAAACTCCTGGACAAGGTGCAGGCGTACTCCACGGCGGGGGGCAAAGTCTGGCTCTCCGTCCTCTTCATCTTCCGGATCCTGGTGCTCGGCACGGCCGTTGAGTCGGCCTGGGGCGACGAACAGTCGGCCTTCACCTGCAACACCCTGCAGCCGGGCTGCCAGAACGTGTGCTACGACAAGTCCTTCCCCATCTCTCACATGCGCTTCTGGGTGATGCAGATCATCTTCGTGTCCACGCCCACGCTGCTGTACCTCTGCCACGTGTTCTACCTGATGCACAAGGAGGAGAAGCTGAGCCTGAAGGAGGCCCGTCTGAGGCTGCTGCAGGCCCAGGGCAGGGAGGTGGACGCCGCTCTCAGGAAGATCCAGAGGAAGAAGGTGAAGCACGGTCTGGAGGAGCACGGGAAGTTCAAGATCAAGGGAGCCCTCCTCCAGACCTACGTGATCAGCATCGTGTTCAAGTCCGGATTCGAGGTCCTCTTCCTGGTCGTCCAGTGGTACATCTACGGCTTCAGCCTGGCCACCGTGTACGAGTGCGAGCGCTTCCCCTGCCCGCACAAGATCGACTGCTTCCTCTCCCGCCCCACAGAGAAGACGGTCTTCATCGTGTTCATGCTGGTGGTGTCCTTGATCTCTCTGGCCCTCAACGTCATCGAGCTGTTTTACATCTTTTTCAAACGGATTAAAGACAGGATGAAGTGTCCGGATGATGACTTCCAACTGAAGAGTGACCTGAGGCCAAGTACCCAGGACATGTCCTACATCTACTGCAATGGCTGCCCGCCTTCAGCGCCCATGTCCAACCTGGGCTACAACTTGGACACGGCTGAGAAGACCAACTCTTGCAACAACTACCACAAGCAGGCCAGCGAGCAAAACTGGACTAACTATAGCACGGAACAAAACCAATTGGGGCACAAAGGCCAGAGTAACTGCCAGGGACAGAGTTTTGATCTGCCGGACAAGGCTAGCGTGGGGAAAGAGCTGCACCTCCTGAAACAGAGCGAGGCCAGGCCTAGCAGCCGGGCCAGCAGCCGCGCCCGGCCGGATGACCTGGACATCTGACCGGACGCCGGCCTCGACGGGTTAGGAGGGTCGAGGTCAGCTGGAATCTGTTGGCTAATGAAGAACGGGACTTTCCGTTTGACTGTTAATGAAATGAGTGGAGCTGTAGAGCATGTGTTCAGGAGGTGCTCTTCTGGAGGTACATTCCAGAGAAGACTGCCCCTCTCGTGGGTGCGTTTCAACCACAGGTTTTCAATAACAATGGGGTTGTCATTAAGACCAAAGGAAATACTTGATGTTGCCAAAACTTCCACTATGTCTTTCTGTTTATATACATACCAACGATCAGTATTTCTGTTATTGTACTAAATGTTGTTCTTGTTTAATGAATAGGTAAATATTTATTAGTGTCATGTTGATAATGTCTGTCAAAAGGATAAAGATGTGTATCTTTAGTGAGCGATATGTTTATGATATCCTGATAGACTTTGAATGGATCCTAATCTAGCTCCAGAATGTCTTTAATCCAGCCAGGTTTACGCAGCAACTTCTTGTGTCCCAACTGAACGACTGAACGTGTTCTCCTGCAGCACAAAGCATGAGGCAAACACTACAGATCTTGTGAGACAAACATACACAGCTCAGTAGGGAAGGTGTGTGTAGTTCCTCCTCTCTCTAGACTCACTATTTCCCTCCCAGCTCTCTGTAAGAGCAGAGGAGCAGGCTCCTTCAACACCTCCTCTCTCCTGCTTCTCTGTGTGTTTCCTTAATCTTCAGGCCAGAGACACAGACTGTGACTGCATTTGTGTGCAACATCAACAGCCGATTGACTTCCCTTTGATGATAAATGAATGTTTCAAGCAGTTTAAAAAGGCTGAAAGTTAAATGAAGTGAAATGATCCAGTGATTTTTCTGCCCTCCAACTTTTCTATTTATTCACAAAGCTAAACAAAAACATATGTCTGGGCAAGGCTCAGCTCACCACATCTGGCAGGGTGGAGGAAGAGAGATGGTCTGGAATGGAGAAGTCAGAATGTTTCTGAAACATGCTCTGTAACACCAACAGTCACATTGAATCTGATACCATTTTTACGTAACGTATAAATCTTATGTATGAAAGACTGTAAAGGTTTTCCATTAAACATATAACTCATACAACTTAAAGCTCAAAAGAACCGAATGTTTGCAATCACTTAAGTACAGGATCATTACAAAACATAGTAGAGTGAGTTAGCATTGTTCTGATCTATGACAGGGAACAGAATTGTGTATAAACAAAGGGCTCTTTCCAGTCTGTGAATGTTACGTTTTATACCAAGTAAGTGTCTAATTTGCTGTATTTCTTTATTAAGTGGTTGAATATCTCTGTTTTTAAAAGGATGTCAATCACCTTTTAAAAATGTCCAATTCATCCACTACCAGGTGTGATGTTAGTATTTTAGGTGTGATGCAAATCAGTACATCGTATTTCAATTTTAACATAACATATTTAAATTGTTTGTATCCTGTCATGTGTGAGTGGCCATGCTAGGTAGGTTTGTGTTTTCATACAAAGGGCTTAAGATAGCCCAGTCAGGAAGACCCCTTCTGAGGCCCTCCCATTGTCCCCAGAACAGTGGAAAACTCTGACTCTACGGGATGTGCCGTTTCCGCTGACTGGAGGCCCGTGAGACCACAGCCTCTGGGCGCGCTGTCACTGACCGACCAAACACAGAAAAACAAATAGCAAAACCCACCTAAAAATAGCCGCCAAACCAGTCACTTCACTAGAATTTAACCGTTTGGAAAGTTCGACTCATTAAACTCGTAATATATGAGTCAATCGAAACGGTCGTTCTCCGTGCCGCCTGTGTTTGGGTTAGCTACTACGTGCAGCAGCCCGCGCAACCGTCTGGTTCAATCAGCTTCCAGTGGAAGGAAATGCATCAATGCGTTGTTATACACAAGGGTCGCTCCCATGAGAGTTTGCACTGAGGGGGGGCTGTGTATGCTCTGAGAAGAGCAGGAATCTAATGACTAACTGGAGGGAAAGCTGTTTTCTTGTATGCTTGGCCAGGAGCCAGCACCATGAGAGAAAATCTCTTTTGGTCTTTTATGCCACGCAGTAATGGAAACTAAGCTTAGGGCTTGTTATTTATTTGCTGTAGATACAGCAGTTCATTACAAACATCTCTGTCTTGTAAGTGATTAAGTTGGAGAAGGAGATGGATCAAACTTGACAGTAAACTTTTTTTTTCCCAGGAACTGGGCTACAATGAGATTATTTTCGATTTGGTTTTAACAAAGGGAGTAGAGATTTGTTCAAAAGTATTTCACAAATGGTTTTAAGACACAAATCTTGAATCTGAAAGCACCTTGGCACTGTCCTCTGTGACCACTCCTCTCCTCCCTCTATCTACCACCATTTCTCAACCCTTCTTCCCACACTTCACCCATTCTCTGTCATCCTCCTCTTTGCACACATCCTCCACTATCCCACACACACCCCTCCCCCTCTTCCTCCTTCCCAACATACAGCTCTCTCTATCCCTCCCTCTCCACCTCCCTCAACGCTCTAAATCAACACTTCCACCCTTTCTCATCTTGTGTCTGTAAAGGTCCAGAACGTTGCCTGGGCAAGGTGGCCACACTTTCCCGTCCCAGGAAAGGGGTTCAACTGTGGGAGAGGCCAGCCTCGCTCTCCCCCTGGCGTTTGGCTGCCTGTTAAACCTCGAACCGGACATACCATTCAGACCAGCAGAGTAATGGAAACCAGCAGCTATCAAGCAGTCCCTTAGCCATTACCACAGACTAGAACACACTACCGCTAGCTGTCAACTATGTACAAAGAACACACTGTTGACTGGCAGCTCTCCAGAGGTTTGTCTTCCAGTAACATTTAGACTCAGTCAACTCACGGTGCTAACTTCAGCAGCACTGTGTTCCATGATTAAACCCTGAGGCAAAGAGGAAAGCCAAGATCATTTACTTGACTGTAAAATGTGGCTTTTTATTGCCCATTGTGTGTAGCATGACCGCAGATGAAGACGTTACATGTGGTATTAATCACCTGTTGCCTACAATTGCTTTGGCCAATTATTATTGGTTCTTGTTCTACCTATGATAATCACACTAAAACTTAGACATAGAAACGTTTGATTAATTAGCTGTTCCTCCTCCAAGCAATAAGGTGCTCCAACGAGGCAGGCCTGCAGATACAGATTTAAGTCGATTCATATAATAATTGTAGTAGAAGAAATGTACTTATTGTAATAAAAGTATCAAAAGTACGAACCTTTAATGCATTTGTAATCATGGGGATTAAGTACGTCTGTTTTTATTTAAAATAAATTAGCAAAACATTCAAAGAATGTGAATGTAGGGTGAAAAGTAAAACCTCGGGCCACCCGGCAGGAGGCCTTATCTCCACACATCATTAGCGAGTTCACTGCCGCTATGGAAAAGTACCCCCAGATAGCCTTTGATGTGATATTAGTTTAGAATCCAATAAGCTCCATCCCTGGGTAACTCCTTTCACATGCAATAATGGCTCAGTAAACGCGGACTTAATACCATGGGAATATTCATGAATCATATAATAACAGGTTGTCAGATTAACCGGGAGTCACAGTCCTTTGGATTGCTTAAACGTAATTGTGCTACGCAAGTGTGGATTTAAAGTCATACGATACTATATAGCCCACTTTGTGTCCTATAGGATTTTTTTCTTGGTCTCAGTGTCGCTGCATTCAACAAATGATATCTTACATTTAACAGAGAATGTAGAGATGGGACAAAGTAACGTGAAAATGAGTGAATATGTTCCTTTGGATGCGGTTTAATTATTAAGTGCTATGACATCTTTAGCCGACTTTATCGTCACTTCACTCACAGCCCTTCAAACTATTTACGAGAAGAAAAGAAAAAGAAAAAAAAAGAATAATTCTGAGTTGTACACGGACGCCATCTAGTGTTCACAAACGGTAAAGCACAAAAGATCAATATAATATCGGGTCTGTATCAGTTTGGCATAGTGACAGTACTTTCACCTCTTTCTTTTTACTGCCTGGCGAGGATCTCTTGCATTACAAACACCAACTGCATTCTTGGGGGAACAGCCGGGGCTCCCTCGGCCATGCCCGGTCACTCCTGACTCTCCATATGACAGGTCCCGGGACAGCGGCGTGCTGCCATTGGACGAGTATGTCAGGGCGGGGGCAGAGGTGAAGTTTTGATTGACAGGTGTATTTGTGACAGATTCCACTCTATTCTGGAGAGACAAAAGATGAGAGTGCGATACATGAAATGTTGGGACGTTACGAGAAAAAGCTAAATATTAACCGAATAATTGAGCAGCAGGTGTGCTTAGTCACTCTGTTATAAGGATGTATGACCTACGCCTAGGACACACGGGGACATATGATTAGGTTGCAACTAATAAGTACGAGTATGAATACATATTAATAGGCCTATTGGTATTTGCGCGTTGGTCTTACGGGTCTGTTGAGTTGGTGAATATGCGCCATAACCTCCTGATTGGGTTCACTGAAGTTTGGCACCTCTGAGAAGATCATGCAAAACCTACGACAACACTCAATCACTAAACTGACATTAAGAAATGTTGGTTAGCCTGATTGTTGTGATGCGTTGGTCTTACTCTCCGATTTTCTGCAGATCTCCTCCCCGACCCGTGTAGACAGTCAGGCAGCCTTGCCATAGTGCCGCATACCTGCAGACATGTCACGCGGGTTTGGTCAAATCGACTGCCGTTTCCTGACAGTTAACGAAGTGCTAACTGATGTTTGTGCATACCCGCGTGTGAGTCGCAGTACATCTCCCGGTTGGATGAGTCCTCCCACGGCATCCCACACCGATAGAGATACACACCCGGTTTTATCCGCCACCTTGTGGCCATGAAAGACAAAGTAGGTATGAAAGTTTTTTATAATAATGGTCTTAAATTATGCATAGTGAGGAGAAGATGTCTCACCTTACAGGAGCGAACCTCGTGGCCATCTTTAGTTTTTGACACCCTTCCTAGAGGAGAAGTGAGTGACAAGGTGCCAAGTGACCCGTTTAATATTGAGGCACGGTGGTTTGGTCGGCACGTCCTTTAAAATCTCCAAATACTACCGGCAATAACTTCGAAGCAAAATAGTTCTCTTGACACATCCATTTCCCCGAATTACGTAGCCTAGCACTTAGCCCAACATGCAAACTTACTGTGCATCACTTACCAATTTCCAACACAATAAAGATTGTATTTATATTTTTCAGTCCTGGTTTAATATCTTTAATCAAGAATAGGCTCTCGTGCGGTAGAACTCCAGTCATGGTTTGGGAGACTATTGCCAACTAGACAATTAAAGAAGTATCCAATTAGCACATCAACCAACTTCAGCTGTTAGCAAACGGAAGATGGACATTTTGGCACGAGGCACCGTAATACAAATAATCACTTCAACTTGTAAAAGAGCCTCATCATTTTATCGGGTTGAGTATGAAAGTAGTTAGCTAGGTTTTGCACCTACAGTAAACATATTAAGGCGTGTCTTTCCAAGAAAAAAGAAAAAACATCGTCACGATCAGGATTCGAACCTATGCGAGGAAGCCTATTCGGATTTCGAGTACAACACCATAACTCCTCAATAAAAAACATCGTCACGAAAAGAATTCGAACCTATGCGAGGAAGCCTATTTAGATTTCGAGTCCAACACCATAACTCAAGAAAAAACATCGTCACGAACAGGATTCGAACCTGTGCGGGGAAACCCCATTGGATTTCGAGTCCAACGCCTTAACCTCTCGGCCACCGTGACTGAGTACTAGATGTAGCTCCAAATTACTTAAAAAAGCATTGATTAAATTGAAAGATGAAAGGTTGATTACTTCATATCGTCCCATTTTATATCCTTCATATTTAGTTTAGGGTTCTCAAATAAATTCAGTCAGCTGAGCTGGCTAGGTAGCCAGCTAGCATAGCTGAATTAGCTAGCAATTTGCTAGCGATAGGCTACGAGTTAACTAGATGCTTGTAGCATCCACACCACAAATTGCTTGGTTGGATTATATCCTCGAGATTCGTCGTCCTAGCCAATGCTTTGCCATAGTTGTATAAAATATTGCCAAAGTTGGCAAATATGTTATCCAACCGACACTCCATATGTAAACATTGTAGCACATGTAACAACGCCATGTAACAACATGGCGGACGTTGGTATGACACTCCGTATTTACAATATTTGAAAAAAACGAAACTTAGCAAGTCGTCCCTCTTTAGCTGCAGCTCTCATCGTTGGCCTCGTTCACGATTACGGCTCACTGGGGAAACTGTTCCCCTTATGCCATCAACAAACACTTGGAAAAAATAACAATATTTTATTTAAACACAGATTAAAAAATATAAGGCGTTAGTGCGATTGCTGCACGAGTCTGAGGTAATGAATGTGTGCAAGACCAGTAAGCTACCAAAGATGCATAATTGATCAAGTAAGTGTGTGTGTGTGTATGTGCGCATGCAAGTGAGTCTAAATGACCCGTGTGTATGAGTGTGAGTTTGAATGTACGAGAGAGTGTGTGTGTATCATTTCTTCAAATCCAGCTGGATGGTTTTCTGCAGGCTAGCGATGCTCGCATCCAAGGCTGCCAGCCCATCCCGGAACTCCTGCTCATCGCGCGTGTCAAAGGTCGAGCTCGTCAGGCCGCTGGAATCCGACCGTAGCGACCGGCCGTCGCTGGATAAGAGGGAGGACTCAAGCTCTGAAGCCGTCCCCGTCCCCAGGCCTTGCCGACACCCTGGGAACAACACAAGGCCACCAGGAAAGAGGACGTTGGATTGGTTGAGGCGAGAGGGGAGTTCTTTCGATTGGTTGAATGCCTTCAGGAGTCCATCGAGACTTTGATGACCCGTTGTAAAAGCCTCTGCCGGAGCTCCTCCCCCTTTCTGTGACATTGCTACAGGAAGTGCCGACCTCACATCCTCCCTCTGGGCAAGCTTCGTCTCCCCATCCTCTCCCTCTCTCCAGATGCTGTGGTCCACAGACACACACAGACTCAGATCCTGATCTGCTGACTGTCTGGGCCCTTTGCAGGGTGGAGAACCGGGTCTCTTCTGATCCAGGGACTTGAGGTAGAGGCTGACAGCGTCCGAGCCGTGGCCTGCAGACACTTGCTGGTCCTGGTGCTGGTCCAGGGCCCGTCTGGTGAGGCCCCGCTGGGAGGGGGGCGAGGTGTTCACGGCTGGAGGCTCCAACACAGGACCCTGTGCAACTCTGAGGGAAAGAAGGGGAGGATGGCGAGAAAGTAAATTGTGATTCATTACCTTCATAAGTTGGTGAATGCGAGTTTCTGAATCCAAACACACCTGAGGAGCTGCTGTAGTTGCACCACCTCTGCTTGCCTCTGCTGGGCAACGAGACCCAGAGCAGCGTTCTCCCTCCGACACTCCTCCAGCCTGCAGGCATGCTCCTCTACACAAACACACGCCAGTCAACTCCATTTGGAGTTTGATTTGCAAATCTGTGCAGAACCAAGTTTCCCTTTCAGAATTAAGAGAACCTTTTGCTACCTTTGCCGATGCAATCGTTCTTAGCTTTGCTTTTCTGGAGTTGGGTCTGTGTGTCCTGCAGGGCTTGCCGTAGCTGGGTGTTGTCATCGTGAAGCTCCTGGATACGAGCCTGAGCGTCACTCAGTTCCCCTTGCAGGGTCATCACTAGGAGGAGGAACACCAATCAGATCACACACACACTTCATGGGGGAGGGAAGGAATATACATCCATATCACAGGAGCAGAGAAACCTGCAGCCTTACTCTCAGAGTCACACAGCAGCGACCTGGCCTCCCTCTCTGCCCTCTCTCTCTCCTGCAGCTGGTGGTTCAGTATCCTCAGACGCCTGAGCAGACACACACAGTAACGTAACACACATCATCTCTCTTCTATGTGATAGACTGGGTGGTTGGGGGACAGGTACAGCTCAGTGGTTAGAACATTTGACTGCAGATCAAGAGGTCCAGAATCAAACCCCACCTACACGATACTGTGGATACAAGGAGAGGCTGACAGATCCAGAGTCGCCCTCACCTGCGAAGCTGAGCGTTCTCGTTGCGTAGAGGCTGCAGGACCATAGCGATCTCCGCCTGCACATTGGAGCTGACCATGACAGGAAGCAAAGAGACCATCTGCTCCAGATCAGACAGCAAGCGCTCCGCCACACCATCTAGAGGAGGGGAAGTTCAAACGTCAACTACTGTTAACTTACTCAATTTCCCAGGGTATTTCATATCACTGTTTGTTTATTTATTTGACTGACTACCTTGGCCAGCAAGCAGAGCCTTCAGTTCCCCAAGTAGATACTGCACAGTCATCACCTTCCGAGCAGCCTTCTCTGGACTGCGGGCCTCAGAGCTCAGCAGGGGGCAGGGCGGTCCAGGGTGTGTGTCTGCTGACTGTGCAGGCTCTGACCCCAGGTGAGAGTGTGGTTTTGTACACGTCACACATGAGTTTGCAACAGTGTAGGCCGCAGGGGTGGGGTTTTCTAAGCTGGTCTGTGCGCTGGTGTCTCTTGTGGGAACGTCTTCACCCTCCTCTTCCTCTGTTCTGCCTGGAGGAGCACCAGCGGCACCCTCTCTATAGGCCCAGCGGGCCCCAGGGTGAGGGGGGTGCTGGGGCTGGGAGAGGGCTGCCAGAGGAGCGAGAGCTCCAGAGCTGGGTACAGGGTGAACATGAGGCTTGGACTGGGAATGAGGACACAAGACACTTTCCAAAGAACAGGATTTTCCGACTTCAGAGCCACAGGAGGATGTGGGAGGAGACTGGGTTGGCCTTCCCAGACTGGGAGCACCGAGACACTGCCCACCACCCGACCCAACACCCCCAGGAGCAGCCGGAGGCCCCACCTCAGACACACAGCAAGGCTGCGCTCCACAGAGAGAGGGGGCTGGGGACGAGGCAGACGAGAGAGACATGGCAGGTCCATCCTCGGAGGCCGACAACACTGCATTTCCTTGGAGGACTGGTGCACCTTTGTGGACGGGGTCTCTGTGCTGGCCTGGTGGTGCTGAGGGAGGCCTGTTCGCCCTGGTCCCAGTCCCATCGGAGGTGAGTCTCTCTGGGCTGAAGGTGGGTGTGGAGGTGGTGAGGCGACAGTTAAACCTGGTGCCTGGTTTCCACGATCTGATTGGATCGTTGTTTTTCTCCCCAGGATTCACCCGAGATGATAAAATTGTTTTATGCACCGGAGCTGGAACTACAGAGGCAGAGTCTTTAATTAGTGCACACAGAAACACAACACACACACAGAAACACAACACACACACAGAAACACAACACACACACAGAAACACAACACACACAGAAACACAACACACACACAGAAAGACAACACACACACAGAAACACAACACACACACAGAAAGACAACACACACACAGAAACACAACACACACATGGA
This sequence comes from Hypomesus transpacificus, assembly GCF_021917145.1. Lineage (NCBI taxonomy): Eukaryota > Metazoa > Chordata > Actinopteri > Osmeriformes > Osmeridae > Hypomesus > Hypomesus transpacificus. The sequence goes on from NC_061071.1 coordinate 10,778,773, forward strand.
AACAATCTACAAAATTCACTCCCAGTTCCGCACCAGGCTTTTTAACTTTCCTCCTCTCTGTGTCCCCTCGCTGCTTGCCCACAGTGCTCAGAGGCCTGCTGACCCGGCCCACATCTCCCTTCCTCACACTGGCAGAGCTGGTGTTGGCTTCTATAAACACACACAAACAAGAACACACACAGACATGAGCTGCCAGAACACATGTTCATTGTGCAGGTCCTTCCTAGTGGTTACACAGACAAAAAAAAATACTAGTTAAATACTGGAATGTGTTTTAAGGTCCCAGGTCTGAGACAGCAGTAATTCCTACATGATTCAGTTCATGGGTGTGATAGCCCACTGTGTGTACCTGTTGTCTCTGCCTGCAGGATACCATCAAGAAGGGCAGCACATCGATCGAGCCCCTTGTTTATGGTAGCGACCTGCAAAATAAAATAAAGAGAGGTTGAGTAAAAAATAGAATAATTCTAGATAGGTATAGCCTAGTGGTACTTGACAGTAGATCATGAGGTCGCAGGTCCTTCCTGTTCGCCTCTTTGGATAACACCGACCAATAATGAACTCCTTCTGAATACGATTGTGGCAATACAAATTTAACGTTTAATTGACTGTTCGCCAAAACTTACTGGCTCTTCAGAGTCAGTGGAATAAAGCGAGTAGGCTGGCTCGGCAGAGCGCTGAGTTCTCCCAATTACTCTGCAAAGCAAGGAGAACATTAGGACAGTATCGCGGCTTCTCAACTATATTAAGACGGAGGAAAGGATAAGTGTGTATGTAGGGACAAGGTGAAGTTGGAGCTGGTTACTAAGGGGGTAAAGCACCCAGTCGCTCACCGTTTCCTTGCTGCCTGGCCACGTCCTAATCCGGTGAGTCTCCCAGATGAGACCATCTGTCAATCAAAACGGTATTTTAACTTTCAACTGTATTGTAATGCGAATGCCATCACCTCTGTGTTGCAGTCACTCCGTGTTGCAGTCAGTATTGGTAAGTGGTAAAAAGAGGAAATGTAATGGTTCTCACGTGCCTGTCCGTGTCATAACACAATGTTTTACATTTTGTTTGTGGGCTAGCTAGCTTACTAGTGCTACTTTACCTAGGATAGTGTGCTATTACGAACTACTCTAAACTTAGTGGATTGGAGCTAATTTAGCTAAGCCAAGATACTGTTTGTACATGCATACAACGGGTATAAATTGTCGTAAATGCTTACCTTGTATTTTGTAGGTCCTTGTCTTGTCATGACAATCCTGAGCAAAACTCACCGAAACTATTGTACTATTCAAATGAACCGGTCGGTCTAACAGGTAGGCTAATGTTGTCATTTTTAAAATCCAAGTTGGGGGTTGGTTTAAAACAGTAAACTAGGAGTTGTCCAATAAAAATAATACTTTCGGATTTCGGAGGATATCATTGGCTTAAGTAAACTGATGTCATAGCGGAAACGTTTCCCATTGAATACGATTCACGTCACTCAAAATGGTTAACATTCGTGAGGACGCTGAATTTTGATTCACCATGGAGATTAAAATAAATCCAGTTGGATTCGCGGTTTGAGTTAGTAATTTCCCGGAATAAAATGTGTGTGATCCGAAAATTAATGTTGCCCTGCGTTTTATAAACTATATGGAAGCAAATTAGTAGCATAATATTTTGAATCTTAAAAGACATTGAAAACTTCATGTTGAAATTTAAGCACCACCGAATTTATGGGTTTTGAATTCATGTCTTTAAAATTAAATATAAATTTATGTTTAAAAAAAAAATCCTCAACATCTCAAATTCGAACAGTTGCCTAAAATTCAGATCCCCAAATTTCGAGGCGAAAAAAATCGAAGCTACTCAATGCCTTTTAAAATTTAAAACATGATGTCACTGATTTGCTTTCATATGAAACATGTAAAAAAAGTTGAACTAATACCAACAATCATACTTTGTTTTCAGCTTTCAACAACACTTCAAGAAGTGGAGGGAGTCTGCCACGAGCAGAAAACGGCATCGATGATCAAATCGTGTCTCCACAGCTGCACGTGAAGCGCTTTCGTCAAAGGGATGCATAATAAAATCGCCCAGACAAATAACAATGACAAAAAGCAAAAGGCAATTTAAAGGATGCACACACTCGAGTCATGCTGGGTGTCTGTGTGTGACTTGTCTCAACCAGATGGTGAAAAAGTCACGGTTTGCATGGCAACCTCATCTGTTTGTGGATGTAAACAGTCTAGCTTTACTTGACACTAGCGCCGTTTCACTTTCTTCCCAGGTAACCCACGGCTTAAAAATGTCAGCTGTTTTTACAGCATGATCTACCTGTATCTTGAAAATTGTACAACATACACTCAGTTTTGCAGTTGATGTAAAACCTTTAAAAAAAAATGTGTTTTTTTCACAATGTTTTTTGTGTTTTTTTTTTCACAAAAAAACACAATGTGTTTTTTTGTGAATTTTTTCACAATCTACACAAAATATCCACCTTTTATAAATCTACACACCAAAAAACAACATATGATCGATGATATATTTCACAAAGAGATAATCAAACTCTATATTTTGTTAACTGTGTATCAGGTTTTCCATTTTCCAGAAACTTCCAGGCCGCTCGCAGCTTCTCAGAGCAGGTTGCAGAAGCGAGAGTTCATGTCAGTGAGTCGGCCATGCTGGAAGGGTGTTGCACGACAACAGCTGCTCTCCAGCGAGGGCTCGTCCTCGTTGGTGAGGTCACTAGCAGTAGACGGGACGGCAGAGTCCTGACTGTGGTCATTCGTCGAAATGTCTTCCTTCATGTGACCGTTTGTCTCTTCGAGGACTAGAAACGGGAGCAGAGGTTTAACTGTGAGTGGTTCAACGACACCATGAAGCATTATGCAAAACCCTGACATGTTGGCTGACCTGTAGCGGTGATGTCCAGAGTGGGTGGGTCATCCCTGTACATGCAGGGCTCCCCCTCCCCTCTGCCCATGATGCTGTCCTCGGTCACATGCAGGTTCTGGAGCAGGAAGTAGGTGTTCATCAGGCCTTTGCCTTTCACCTCAATCTCTCCTCTTGACTTGATTTCAAAGCTCTTGTTCTCTAGCGCCCTGCAGATCAGTACCAGAGCCATCAGTAAGTGTGTGTGTGTGTGTGTGTATGTGTGTGTGTGAGAGAGAGAGAGAGAGAGAGAGAGAGAGAGAGAAGGAAAGATAGATTGAGAGAGATGTAGTTTACTTGTATGTGAAGGGGCTGAGGTGTATGTGGTCAGGGTAGTGTACCTGTATGTGAAGGGGCTGAGGTGTATGTGGTCAGGGTAGTGTACCTGTATGTGAAGGGGCTGAGGTGTATGTGGTCAGGGTAGTGTACCTGTATGTGAAGGGGCTGAGGTGTATGTGGTCAGGGTAGTGTACCTGTATGTGAAGGGGCTGAGGTGTATGTGGTCAGGGTAGTGTACCTGTATGTGAAGGGGCTGAGGTGTATGTGGTCAGGGACTCCGTGACTCTCCATCCTGGAAGCAGTGTTGACCGTGTCTCCAAACAGGCAGAAGCGAGGCATCTTTTCTCCCACCACACCAGCCAGCACAGGCCCCGTGTGCAGTCCTACCCTGATCTGAAACATTTGCATGTTCACTACAGTATTTTATATTTACAAGAGCAGGAAAACCGAAGCAAATTCGGTTATTAGCAACACGCACCTGGATATGTTGTCCAGTGACAGGGTTGGTCACTTCCCGGGCTGCGATACGCATACCCAGAGCAAAGTTGGCGACCCTCTCCGCGTGGCTGTCAGTGGGGACAGGAACCCCTCCCACCACCATGTAGGCGTCTCCAATAGTCTCCACCTGCAGAGGGAGAAGACACACAGGTCAGTAGTCTCCACCTGGACAGGTATTCTCTGAGATCTCCTCTCATCTCCTGTTACCTTGTAAACATCGTGGACGCTGGTGAGCCGGTCAAACCTAGAGTACATGGAGTTGAGCATGTTGACGATCTGGATGGGCTCGCAGGCCGCGCAGATGTTGGTGAAAGTGACCACGTCACTGAAGAGAATGGTGCACACTTCAAACTCACCTGTGGGGGAAAGGCATTCAGTTTACTGGTGTCAGCTCCACCTACAGTACACTTCCCTTTACAACATCCTGTTTGTAGAGGAAGTGACAGCATGAACGTACCCGCCTCCACCTTCTTCCCCTCTTTCAGTTGATTGGCCACGTGGCGCGGCAGCATGGCGTACAGCAGGGTCTCGGTTTTCTTCTTCTCTGCCTCCAGGTGGCTGGACAGGATCCTTAGTTCCTCCTGGTGTTTTACACACAAGTCCATTTTAAAGATGGACGTGACCCACACAAACCGTGTATTATATAATTTTTGTTACATTCATTTGATACCACAACTCAATTTTAAAGATAAAATGGCAGTCCTCTACACATACACTCTACTGAAGTCTATACACTCTACTGTACTCTACAGATATATAGAGCTACGCTCTCCAGACTCGAGGGAAGTTGTATCTGCCTTCTTGCGCTCCAGCTGATTGGACAGCTCCATCTCTGCCAGGCGTTGCTGGTTGAGCAGGATGAGGTCGCGGGTAGTGTCGTGCTGGGCGATGTCTGAGATGTGAAGGCCTCTCTCCTCCAGCTCCTGCAGGCTGCGCAGCTTGGGGGAACACAGGTACACCATGCAGCCCAGGGCCTCCATCCACACCATCTGGCCTGGTGGGACCAGGAGGAGGACGGCTGTCACTGACCATCTAACTCCCCAAGATTCATTCTAAATGTCCTGTTCTGGTCTATGTGAAAGTGAAAAGTTGACTATTTAATCTACTAAAGTACACAAAGTTTCCATATCTACCTAACCTATCACACAGCATCCACAAGTTGACCACCTGACCATCTTATTTACCTCTTAGTTTCAGCGTGGAGTGGTGCTGAATGGTCTGAGGCACCATGTTGCGCTTCGTCTTCAGAACAAACTGGCTGTTGATGAACTTTCTGATGCTCTCAATGTTGAAAGTCACCTCGGGGTGCACAATACTGAAGTACTCATCCAGACGAATGTCCATGGTCTGAAGACCAGGGACGAACTTCTGGATGTTGACGCCGGTCTGCTTCACCTTGAGCTGAACAGGGGGAAGACGTTAGTTTTCCTACTTCCGTTTTTGAAATAAAGTGTTCAGTCACTCAACACTGGTAACCCTCACATCTTTGTCGAAGACGATGTGGAAAGGGAAGGCGTTGCAGAAGGCCTTCTCCTCCATCCACAGCTTGTCAGGGTAGATTGGGGTGAATGTATGAAGGAGATTTCCTTTAGGTCGAAGAACGGACAGCGACAATAAACACTGGAAAAGGTTCTGCCAACTAATCTGCAAAGCCTTTAGAAAAACAACTCTGTGGGGTTGAGATAAATCATATAAAATATACTCTATATGACTTGACCAGATACATGATCATATGATGGAGTTTTACGGAACCTTTTCCAATCTTGACGACGCTCCTGACCATGTCCCAGGGAGCTCTCTTACCAGCGGGGCAGAGGGGCAGGTGGGCACACCTCTCTCTCATCTTCCTGAGAGTGTCTTCCTGTTGCTGCTCGCCAAACGGACGAGAGGTTAGCCACAAGCACAACTCTGGATCATTACGGTACTTAGGAATGGTTTGCTGAACCCAATACTAGTTTCCTCAAGGATCACAATGACTCTTGCTTAGAGACTTGTTGCTCTTGTTGGTTAGTGGTAGCTGATTTAAACTGTTGTATTCTATTGTGTTGCTTGTTTTTGTACAGGTACACTTGCACTTACAGATTCATGTTGTTTAATTGTAACTTCCTTAACTACATGCTTTATTGTTTTTCCCTTTGGCACAAATTTTTTGGTTGTTCACAATGTGTGCTTCTTGTTTTGGCTACCCGCAATGCTTTGTGGCTATCTTGTTGTTATTATCAGTGACCTATGCACTTTGTAAAGCTCTCTGTTGGAAGTCGCTCTGGATAAAAGCGTCTACTAAATGAATACATGTAAATGTAGATTACAGCGATGCTGTCGTTGTTTTGTCTTTGGGTTCAACATAAACCGAGCTCTGCAGTCTTCAGATACATTTGCATTTTGTTTGTTTTTCTGAAGGGGATGCAATAAAAGTAGTAATAATGTTGCAGCTATGATAATGCATAGTTGACTCAAGAGTTGTTTTTAAACCAGCAGTGAAATCTCGACATTTGACCCTTACCTCCTCGTTTCTGCTGATCTTTTCTGGTTGTGGATTTTTCTTTGACTTCAGGGGTCTCTGAGAAACAAGGAAGACCACATGCTCTTTCTTCCCTGTGCGTTCGTCCTCTTCTGATTGGTTAAGGATGGTCATGCTCACTTCACTGTCAAAGAAGTCCATGGCCACCGCTTCAATAATGCCTGAGCGCAGAGATCAAGCAAAACACGTCATCTACCGCTGATGCAGGGGCGTAGCCATGGGTAGGCTTGGGTAGGCACAGGCCTACCCAATTTGTTTTAAGGCCTACCCAAAAACGGTGAACATTCATGAAGCCAGAACACTTTGTACTCAGCTCCCAAGGACAATAAATATGTTTAGATCAGCCTCTCTTATCGTTTTTTAAAAGCAGACCGCTCTACGTGTTGTTAAACTGTTGGTTACCTGGCACTATATGATACAGGCCTTTCCGGTCTGAGTAATAATGCAGAATCATCTTTCCATCTTCGCTCTTTTCCACACGGAAGGAAGGAGCATTCATCTCCTGTGAAGAAAGCATCACTAACCACTGTTATCAACAATGTTGTTGCTAACTATCCATTTGATTCACATTTGTTTCATAATTCATCCGTTTTCTGTAGTAATTGCATGGAGATGTGAAGCAGGGTGGATTCCAGCAGAATAGGACCTCGTAAGACAGGGCCAGGTAGCTGTGAAGAGCATCCAGGTTCTCTATAAACTCCACCAGGGTTCCTCCCAGCGTGCGCAGCATGGCGTCGTATCCTGCCATCTTACAGAATCTGAAGAAGTACCCTCCAAACAGCTTCAGGACGACCTCTGAGGAGAGGTCTAGAGGACGGAATCAAAAAGCACGAAGATGATCACCCAGGAGCTCCTGGAAGATGATCACCCAGGAGGTCCTGGAAGATGATCACTTAGGAGCTCCTGGAAGATGATCACCCAGGAGGTCCTGGAAGATGATCACCCAGGAGGTCCTGGAAGATGATCACCCAGGAGGTCCTGGAAGATGATCACCCAGGAGGTCCTGGAAGATGATCACCCAGGAGCTCCTGGAAGATGATCACCCAGGAGGTCCTGGACCCGCCAGGTCCCATTTGAAGTTACTCCTTACAAATACCAACACACACTCTGGACTGCCAAAGAGGATAAATAAAACAACTTCTATGCTATATGTTAGTACCGGTATCACACATGGTTACTGTAGTCCTGTGGTAAATTGTTTTGTGCATTCCCTAGTATTACCTGTTACCTGTGTCACTGAGTTCAATTGTTTTGTTTTACAGTACAGCTCGGTGTGTTGTCCTGGCAACCTGGCTCTGGACTGCTGTAATGCTGCAGCTTCAAGGATCAATAAAGTACCTACTACTATGACTGGCAGACCGTCTGAAGCTGCACTGGTCCCTGGAGGTGGATGTCCTGCTCCCCAAGATAATTAAAACACTTCAGTCCTGACACCTTTTGATAACCATGGAGGACTGGGTGACAGGAAGCTGCAGTAGACCTACAGGGACTGGGTCACACCTTGGTCACCTGGGTGGGTAATACACCAGGGGACTCAGTGGGGACATTGTTAACACCTGGTCTGCCTGTCTGTCCCCTGTCCACCCCCCCCCCCCCCCCCCCCCCCCACTCCTCTCTGAAGGTCACTTATCAGCTTGTCCACAGAGACTAACCCAGACAAAAACAGCCGTCAACTTAGAACAGCACACTGTCTGTGGAAGGGTTTGTTTTGCACCTTGTTAGTTGCCCTGAAATTTCTCCCCTCTCCTCCGAAATGATCTTCATATTCACAAACATGTTCAATTTTTCATATGTAACGTCACCTACCGAGCATCTTACAAGCCTCCTGCACCAAACGCAGTGTCAAAATGTCATCGTAAACCTCGTATGTCATGAATGTGTCCTGAACTTCGGCTAAAGTACTGTTGAAGATGAGAGATTATTGAAAATTCAGGCCAAGTTACAAAAACAAGACTTCCTCAACAGTGAAAGGTGATAAATCGTACTACGTTTCTATTGCGCTGAATAAAAACAGACCTTAATTTCTCCCATGTTTCTTCCCCAAATTTCTCAATGACGAGAGATTTGAGACAGGTGTTGATGAATCCATACTGTGAACACAAATTCACAACAGAGCTAATTACAGTTCAATGAATAGCTTCCATTGAAATAACTGAATCCGTAGCTCAATGTGTTGCCGTTAAGTTTATAACTATCACCAATCGCTCTAAAAGTAAATTAATGAACAAAAGGTTAGCGGAGAAAGTTTAGATCTCTGTAGGGAAGTAGCCTACTCACCATTTCTGAAGAGTCTTGCGTGTCTCTAAGTTTCACTTGGTTCAAATGTTTTTATGTCAAATGTAAAGCAGATAGGCTACTGTTGCTCCTTCTATTACTGCACTTCACCCATTTATCTCTCTCAACATCTCCCGTTCGGTCCTGCTCTCTCTCCCCCCTCTTATGCACACGCACACGCACCAACACATTTGGAATAAGACTGCCTCCACATGGACAGAATAAGTCATGGCATTAAATATGGCTATTTCGAACAAAGCCTAAGGAATTGTAGCTCTGATTTAATTTTTGTGCTTTATTTTTTATGTTGGCTATAGTGAAAACCCTTCTGGCTCAAAGCAATTGACAAGAACTAAAGAAAATAGATTCATTGTGACTCAAAACGGTCCTGCTATGTGTAATGACTTAACGGATAGTTCAAGTTCAAGTCTTTTATTGTCAGATGCACAGAACAACACAGGGTCAGATTGGGCATTGAAATTCTTAGGACAAGACAACACAAAGCAACCTGGCATAACATAACATATATACACAGAACATATATTACATGTATGATAAGCTAAAATATAGTAAACCTCCTAATAAACAAATAAAATACAATATTCAATACAGTATACTAAACATCTAAATACACATAATACACATAATAACCTAACCTTATAAACCTATGAACCATCCCTCCTTAAGAGCAAGTGTCAGTCGAAAACATTACCATCTCAATCACCCAGTTCACTTTATAAAGTAGCCTTGTATTTAACCTTTATTGGCAGTATTTGATATGCTTTAGAATGCTGTTTCCAAGAGCTTAGAGATCTCAAGATGATCACGAACCTTCTCTTCAACGGCAGTTCAAACGAATGGACACAGAATCAACTGGTAATGGATCCACACCCTCTAAAACACCTCTCTAGTTATTTGGTTATTAACTGTAACTAGTGGGAAAGACAAAATGATTGATAAAAGAGAGAATCATTGGTAATAGGCATAAGTATGAAACAAGTATGAACAAATAATCGACCTAATTTGTATAGCCTTGTCAACGGGAAGGATCTAAGAAATTATCAAACCTTTACGAATGAATCACCGACTAAAATGATTCATTAAATTTAACAAATCTTCAAACCTACTTTACGTGTGTTTTAACAGACATGCGTCACTGTAAAAAACATATTAACCCTTGTGCTGACCCGAAGGTTCACAACGTACAGTACAAAAAACAAACAAAAAGCATTTTATTTTAACCTTCACGCTGTGAGACAACCCGACGGTTAAAATGAAATGCTTCACTTTATTTTTGTATGAGGTAAAGTTGTCGCAACACGTGGGGGGGTCACAATGACCCGAAGATAACACAAGGGTTAAGCCCTATAATGATTTCCTCAACAACTTGATGTATAGCCTATCTGTCCTGCCCGTGCATCAACGTCACGGAGGTTGGTTTGGGGTGGTGTGTATCATTCACACAGTCTAGGAAATATAGAATCGGGACAGTTCAACAGTTTGTCTCAACTCTACCTGCCTCCGCAAGACCGTTTTATTTAACGAGGAAGCAGACTATGTTCATATCATGGTAAGTGACCTTTATTACGCGCTTCATCTTCACACAGAACGTACAGGAGTTCCAGGCGACAGCAGTGTCTCGAAAGCTGGGTAATTAATCATCTTTCTTTCTGATGAAAATTATTAAGTATTTAATTTGTTCTAGAATACAGCTCTAGGCATTATTATCCAACATTGTGCAGTGTACCATTCCAGCTAATTATCACCTACGTATTTAGATACATTATTGGACTACCGGTAATGTGTGTAGTGTGTGTAGTGTGTATTGTGTGTGTGGTGTTCTACTTGTCTGCCTTAACCCTTTACTGCCTAATACAAAATTCCGAACATTCCATATGCTGTTGAAATATGATATGCATATTAATATTCATATTTTATGGATTTTCATATAAAATCATACACCTTAACTGTTTATACCATCTTGAAGAGGAGAACTAGGGGATTTTTATCATGTCAATGAATATATGATTACTTAAGGCAAATCATATTTTATCAAAGTGGTTTCAGGTAGATATTTTTAACAAAAACTTCTCCATCCACCATACCTCATCAGACAACTGAATTTGTCACCACTTTAATTACAAGATAGAGAAAAACTTTGAGTAGGTGGAATATCCACAAGTCTGTGGGCAATGTAGAACAGAAGACAGATTAGAAATACCTTATTTTGATTAAAAGTTATGACCATTCTTGTGACTAGTGGAGACATGGGGGAAACCGGAATTATCCTGTCCCAAAAGCAGCTAAAAGCAGCTAGCGCTATGGCTAGATACTCCTCTCGATAAGTAAAAAACGTTCGAGTTTCTTCCACAATCGACCGAATTGGCCAAACAAGGCATGTACATTTAGCTTAGAGTATACATAATCTACCTAGTTAATGTTGTTTTTCGAAGTTTTTTAGAAATCTGCTCAAATCGAAGCTAAACAGTGCTACTACCGTCATTCCTGCCTGTCACAAACGGCCAAGCCGGACACTTCATTCTTTCCTGAAAACACTTGCGTCACTCCCACAAACAAATTCTTCGTAAGTAAAAAGTTGAGACTTTTAATAGACAATATTGACAACACATATTAAGGAACTTGTCTTAACTCATAATATCGTCTCCGATTTCAATTCGAAGCTGTATATCTAACACTGTAGGCAATCTCCCATAGTCTCCGCTCTGGCTCCGCCTCAGAAAACAATGGCTGCCGTTGCAGACGATAGATTTATTTCCCCCTCCCACTAACCCCTTAACCAATGATATGTGCTTTGAGCTTAAGTTGTCATGAGTATCTGGCAGTTTTCAGAAATAAAATCGGTGATTGGATGGCAAAGTTATTAAGGCGGGTTCTATGGGTCTTTTTCGACCCATATTTGAATGGTCCGGCAGGAAAGGGTTAATTAAACATTTGTTAGATAAACGGTACCTTCAGGAGGAGCTTTCAATAAACATGAGAACAACAAATATGTACCGAGCACGTGGAATGGCAGGGATTGGTGATGAATAAAATGAATGTTTACATTGCTATAAATTCCGAGTCCTCGGTTAAACCCAAAATCATTTGCCAGGGTGACGACGTGGTGACTCCCACAAACGTCCTGGTCTGTTATTAGGCCTTGGAGAGGCTGAAGACCTATTTTAGTCGACGTCATTTCTGTTGTTAGTGATGAACTGTAATGTAATGTAATTGTAATGACAGAGCCGTACATTTCTGAAACGTTTATGATCCTACAGATCACCAGAACTGTGAGAAATTAGTAGACTGGTTCCTAGTATGTTATCCACTAGGGGTGCAACAATTCAACAAGCCCACGATTCGGTTCGGTTTTATGGGTCACGGTTTCGGTTTGGTTTGTTTAGCACATTAGGGGGAAGAAACAAACATGACCATTTTAGTGTTCTCTCTGTATTTTCGGTGTATTTTCTGTATCTACGGCGTAGATTCCCATCATGTTAGATCGGTTCTCAAACTATACCCTTTTAGTGGTACGGGGAGGAATCTCAGAAATATCTAAATACCATAACCATGATATCATTGAAATGTGATTTCAAAAAGTTTTGCCTTTTCTATAATATTTTTGTTTCGAAACAAAAATAAGTGTTGGCACGAGCTACTACCTGACAGTTCCCTGGTAGTGGTGCATGCACAAATCCTACGTGAACTGTGTGTAGCTCAATAGGGTAGACTTCTGTATTTTAACGTCGGGTGGTACTTGGACAGTCAAAGATTTTCTGAGGTGGTCAGGGGTGTAAAAAGTTTGAGAACCACTGTGTTAGATGTATTACCGTTGCAATTTCGTATGATTTACCTCTCCAGTGTTGCCAACTCCTAATTAAGGAAAGTAGCAGTGCTGCGCGAGGCTATAGTGAGACTGACCGCCTGTGAGTGCTTTGGGACGGCAGGACCCGCTGCTCATTGAGGACAGTACTGCAAAACGATCCGTGCTTTCATGTCAGTCTGTAAAACACCAGCAAGTTTCCAACAACACCGGAAAAAAGTCGCTAGATTTGTCGGTAGCCACTTTTGACAATAAAAGACGCCAGAAAGGTTTGGAAAGTCGCCAGATATAGCGAGAAACTGTTAAGTTGGCAACACTGCTCTCCAGTTCCTTCCAGTACTTGACTCATCATTGATATAGCCTACTGACTGTTCATTGGACAGGTACTCTCCGGGAAAGGGGAAGGACAAGGGGTGTTAAGTGTTTTTTTCTCGTAGATCCGAAAAACCGCGGTTTACATGTAACAACCGAACTATGTTTTGTGTGTCGAACAATTTGTTTTTTGCGGTTCGGTTTTGCACCCCTATTATCCACACAATGAAATAATCAGATTTTCTTTCAGGTTTGTGTCTTATCTAACTTGATGTGTGTGTGTTCTGTCTGCAGACTTGCCCACTCGGCTGAGGTGTCATCTTCATCTGATTGTTTCCTCCATGGGTGTGCGTGTTGGCACTAACCTGGACTTCCCAACACCTAGTGTATTTCAACAGACCAAACAAAGACTACAGTCTTTCAACTTCTAACTCAAACTCTTTGGGGGATAACTGCTGTAGAAGACACTAAATCGTCAGTGTCTTTGTCTTGGAGGTTGTCAAGAAAATTAGGATTTGGTAAGGGACTGAAATCCGATCTCTGTCAACATGGCCGCCAGCATGGACACGGTAGACGTACTGGTTGTAGTTCTGTACTTCATCCTGGTTCTCACCGTGGGGTTCCTGGCCATGTGGAGAGCCAATAGGAGCACAGTAAGCGGTTACTTCCTGGCTGGCCGTTCAATGAACTGGGCGATGATCGGTGCGTCTCTGTTCGTCAGCAACATCGGCAGTGAGCATTTCATTGGCCTGGCTGGTTCTGCAGCGGCCAGTGGTCTCGGTGTGTCCGCCTGGGAGCTGAACGCCCTGCTGTTGCTGCAGCTCCTGGGCTGGGTGTTCATCCCCGTCTACATCCACTCAGGGGTCTACACCATGCCCGAGTACCTGGCCAAGCGCTTCGGAGGGAGACGTCTGAAGGTCTACTTTGCTGCTCTCACCCTGCTGCTGTACATCTTCACCAAGCTCTCTGTAGACCTCTACTCTGGCGCTCTCTTCATCCAGGAGTCTCTGGGCTGGGATCTCTACCTGTCCATCATCCTCCTCATCTCCACCACGGCTCTGATGACCGTCACGGGCGGGCTGGCGGCCGTCATCTACACGGACGCTCTGCAGGCCTTCCTGATGATCTCAGGAGCCCTGTGGCTGGCAGTGCTCAGCCTGGACAAGGTGGGAGGGCTGGAGGGCGTGTGGACCAAGTACATGCAAGCAACGCCAAACGTCACCGCCATACTGTTGGCGTCGCCCAGCAACCTAACATACTCTCCCTCCTGCCACATCACCCCCAAGCCCCAGTCTCTGAAGGTGCTGCGCGGGCCTCTGGACCCAGACCTGCCCTGGCCAGGCTTCATCCTGGGGCAGACCCCAGCCTCCATCTGGTACTGGTGTGCAGACCAGGTCATCGTGCAGAGGGTTCTAGCCGCAAAGAACATCGTCCATGCCAAGGGCTCCACCATCATGGCTGGCTTCCTCAAGATCCTGCCCATGTTCATCATAGTCATCCCAGGGATGATCTCCCGGATCCTGTTTGTGGATCAGCTGGCGTGCATCAGCCCTGAACACTGCCTGGAGATGTGTGGGTCGAGGGCGGGCTGCACCAATGTGGCCTACCCCCGCCTGGTTATGTCTGTGATGCCCGTGGGCCTTCGCGGCCTCATGATGGCGGTGATGATCGCAGCTCTGATGAGCGACCTGGACTCCATCTTCAACTCTGCCAGCACCATCTTCACCCTGAACATCTACAAGATGGCGCGGGAGCGGGCGTCGTCACGGGAACTGATGATGGTCGGCCGGGTGTGCGTAGTCGTCATGGTGGTCATCAGCATCGCCTGGGTACCCGTCGTCGTGGAAATGCAGCGGGGGCAGATGTTCTACTACATCCAGGAAGTGTCCGACTACCTGACCCCGCCCATCGCCGCCATCTTCCTCCTGGGCATCCTCTGGCGCCGCTGCAACGAGAGAGGTGCATTCTGGGGCGGCATGGTGGGGTTTGTTCTGGGGGTGACGAGGCTGGTGCTGGCGTTCGTGTACCGAGAGCCTCTCTGCGACCAGCCGGACCAGCGGCCAGCGTTCATGAAGGTCCACTTCATGTATGTGGCTCTGGTTCTGTTCTGGGTGTCGGGGCTGGTGACGGTGGTGGTCAGTCTGGGCTCCCCGCCCCCCAGCGTGGAGCAGGTACGCACCTCCACCTTCTGGGGGCTGCGTCACAGACACGCCTCCTCCAGCACCGACAGCCCTGAGGAGGGGTGGAGCGGCCCTCGCAGCCGGCGGGACAGGAGCCCCGGCAGCCAGTCACCCACGGGACACCACAACGGCACACTCTCCACCACCACACTCTTGGGTCAGACCGGTAACGGTCACACCGGAATGATAAGGTGGGAGGGCCAGGAGAGGGATGGAGGGGTGGAAGAGGAAGAGAGGGATGGAGGGGTGGAGGAGGAGAGGGATGGAGGGGTGGAGGAGGAGAGGGATGGAGGGGTGGAGGAGGAGAGGGATGGAGTGGTGGAAGAGGAAGAGAGGGATGGAGGGGTGGAGGAGGAGGAGAGGGATGGAGGGGTGGAGGAGGAGAGGGATGGAGGGGTGGAGGAGGAGAGGGATGGAGGGGTGGAGTGTTGCAGAGGGGGGGGAGAAGGAAGCGTGTGGGAGAGGGCCCTGGGGTGGTTCTGTGGGTTCCAGGAGCAGCCAGGGGAGGAGCAGCCCAGACAGCCCCCCCAAGAGAAGAGGCCAGGGGAGGACATGCTCCTGGAGACCCCCAGAAGCAGGCTGCTCCTCAACCTCGCCATGCTGCTCATCATCTCTGTGGGCTTCTTCTTGTTCATCTACTTCTCTGTGTAGACAGGATGTTTATTTCATTTTAGCTCTTTATCTCGTCAGAATCAGAAGGTATTGCCAAGTAGGTTTACACTTACAAGGAATTTGCCTGGGTAAATTTGACAACTGTTTGGCATAAAAAGTTTTAGATACAGGGGATATGCATTTTTGTACATGTTACATGCTTAGTGGACTGTGTATTTACCTGTGACAGTACCAGTACCAGTACAGGTCCAGACAATACCAGTACCATACAAGGCAACACCGTGTACAGTTGAAACAGGTGAGATGTGTTGGTTTATTTCATTCATATTATAGAATAACTAGATGTTGGGCAAGTGAACTATAAAACAATATCTAGTAAATATATATTTTGGGTTATTTGGATAGGCTTAATATACTGTATCTATCTTATGAGGCGCACAGTATATGAGAGATGAGTACAAACAAGGAGCTCACACTGACCAGCCCCTTTACACTTTTATAAATATCCACCAGCAAACAAAGAGTTTTTGAGGGCAAAGTCATGGTAACTAAACACTTCATTTCTACCACTGAAACATCATCCAGGTGTGGGGAAAGCCAACACAAAATGTACCAATTCAGAATGTAATAAAGAAAAACACTGAAGTGAAACCCTATTTGGAAGCCAACTCATTTGAATACATTGGTACATTCAGCAACCAACGATGGCAGGCAGGCGATTCCAAACCTCCAGCATACAGGTGGGCCCAACTATCTACTACAGAACCAACCTTGTACTTTTCCATTCATGCAGTTGTCGTGGTCTTCTTGTTCCCCGTGTGTGGTGTGACCCTGGTGGATAGACCCTGCTGGATAGACCCTGGTGGATAGACCCTGGTGGATAGACCCTGCTGGATAGACCCTGGTGGATAGACCCTGGTGGATAGACCCTGGTGGATAGACCCTGGTGGATAGACCCTGGTGGATAGACCCTGGTGGATAGACCCTGCTGGATAGACCCTGGTGGATAGACCCTGCTGGATAGACCCTGGTGGATAGACCCTGGTGGATAGACCCTGGTGGATAGACCCTGCTGGATAGACCCTGGTGGATAGACCCTGCTGGATAGACCCTGGTGGATAGACCCTGCTGGATAGACCCTGCTTGATAGACCCTGCTGGATAGACCCTGGTGGATAGACCCTGCTGGATAGACCCTGGTGGATAGACCCTGCTGGATAGACCCTGGTGGATAGACCCTGCTGGATAGACCCTGGTGGATAGACCCTGGTGGATAGACCCTGCTGGATAGACCCTGGTGGATAGACCCTGGTGGATAGACCCTGCTGGATAGACCCTGGTGGATAGACCCTGCTGGATAGACCCTGCTGGATAGACCCTGCTGGATAGACCCTGGTGGATAGACCCTGGTGGATAGACCCTGGTGGATAGACCCTGCTGGATAGACCCTGGTGGATAGACCCTGCTGGATAGACCCTGCTGGATAGACCCTGGTGGATAGACCCTGGTGGATAGACCCTGGTGGATAGACCCTGCTGGATAGACCCTGCTGGATAGACCCTGCTGGATAGACCCTGGTGGATAGACCCTGCTGGATAGACCCTGGTGGATAGACCCTGCTGGATAGACCCTGCTGGATAGACCCTGGTGGATAGACCCTGCTGGATAGACCCTGGTGGATAGACCCTGCTGGATAGACCCTGGTGGATAGACCCTGGTGGATAGACCCTGCTGGATAGACCCTGGTGGATAGACCCTGGTGGATAGACCCTGCTGGATAGACCCTGACCTCCATCCAACAGAAACCCCACCTGCTCAGCTGTAGCACATATAGCAGAGCTGGATCAGGGTCAGGTTATAATACAGATTTTTTATACAGACAAGTGTTTTTCAAACAAATATTGTTCACCTAGTTTTTCCAACATGATGTACAAAGGTGAATTCAAACCTGGGGTATCTTGCAGAGGCGGCGGTGTATGTTGTTCTCCGTGGGTGCTTACGGGCGCACGCCCTTAAAAAAAAAAAAAAGTTGTTTCATTGCAATGTTTAATTATAACTGAATGTAGCCTACTGGCAGTCTGGCACATGTGGGTGCCGAAGCTCCGGAGCACCCACGGTATTGGCCCCTAACCCTGACCCTGACCCTGACCCTGACCCTGACCCTGACCCTAACCCTGACCCTAACCCTGACCCTGACCCTGACCCTGACCCTGACCCTGACCCTGACTCTATGGTCTCTTGATCTGCAGTCAAATGTTCCACCTCTGAGGTAGATCTATCTCCTGCATGTGGCTTTGCTGATGCATTCCCTCTGTCCTGGTAGCCTGAGGTAGTTAACAGCCTGCTGATACCGTATTCCCAGGTGTTCCCAGGTAACTCCCGCTGTTCTGCTATGGCTTGGAGGGAACCACTGAGTCGTGTGCCAGCCAGTATTACAAGGTCTCAGTGTGTTGTGTATTTGTGTGTGTGTGTTTGACGGTTCATCTGACCACCAGGCTCCCTGTGGAAGAGCAGTGAAGTCTGAAAGCCAGCTGAGAACATGCAGTGTTCAGCTTTCTGTAAAACAAGGTGGCCTGTTTTGCTTCTGCAGGGTTTTTAATCACCACATTCTCCCCCTCACTGTGGTGGTTCGAAGGAGAGTTTAATCTGTTTCCAGCTCTGGGAAATCATAACCACATCCACCCACATCCTGTAGAACTCTTTAGCCTTTTGGTACTTTTAGCACTTAGTCAACAGATACGATATGAATGTTCTGTGTGGACAGCTTGGTGGTTTACAACCTGGAACCTTCTTTCTGTTACATTCTGAGACACACATCAAGGAAACTGCTGCTGCCTAGAGAAAACCTTAGAGGTACAACATTTACTGTTACATACGTATTAGTCATTGTTACACCATGAATCGATCATTTACAGTAGACTTGTTAGGCTACATCTGTAATGTCATTTGTGACAGAATACCTTCTGACTGCTACACACACCTTTAATCTACAACTGTGAATCATTCTTTATTTACATAAACATACACAGTAATTACATTTTCAACTCTAAAAACATGCTTTACATGAACATTGAGTAATGTTATTTGATCTTTTTTATGTCCTCTCATATTTTAGCGTAGTACCAGAGATCCTGGTCTGTAACACTGTGATGTTGGACATAAACACCTAGCAGGTGAAGTGATTGTCGTCTCAGGCACTTCAAGGGAAAACTACAGCTGTGGTAATGTCACACATCTGGTATAATTCCATGATTGATGCAAATAGCATTAATACAACTCTCACATGCATCTATATGTCCACAAACTTTGTGCTGGGGATTAAGATACATTGTGATGTGGATACTTACACAAACAAGGTGTATAATAGATGTCTGACAAATATAACAGAATTAAGAAAAGAAAAAAAATCCATGGTACATTTTGGTATCTCCTATAGACTGACAGACTGTCAATCCATTCTTCTCTCACAAAAGGAACTCAGTCCAGCACTAGGGTACACATCCAGATGAAACATCAGAAAACAGTCACAGAACTCTGGACTTTGGAGTTCAAGGTCAGTTCTGTGTGTGACCTCTGACCTGCACCTGAGGTTGGGGTCAGTAAAGAGACAGTGAGCTTGTGGTCGTTGTGCAGGGTCAGTGGCACCCCAGGCCTCCGCGGTCAGTAGCCCCCCAGCAGGGCCCCCAGCAGGGCCCCCAGCCCCCCCAGGCCCCCCAGGCCCCCAGCCCCCAGGGACATAATGAGGGCAGGTTCATTGGCCCCCCGAACTCCCCGGGGTCAGTGGCCCCCCGGGGTCAGTGGCCCCCCCAGCCCCCTCGGGACATGGTGAGGGGCAGGCTGACAGAGGAGAGGGAGGACACCTCCCAGTACAGACTACGGGACAAGAATAGCTGGTAGAGAATCACCACCGATATAGACTGGCACAGGATCACCCCGATGGTCACCACCTGGACACACACACACACACACACAGCTTTACAGACTAGTTCCTCCCTAGGCTGTGGGATGTGCTGTGTGGAGGAGAGAGCTCCTACCTTCTGTCTCTGGTGCAGGTTGACCAGCCCAGACAGCAGCACCAGCACCGGCTGGCACAGGAACCACAGGAGACAGCCCTGATGGAGACACACACCACCCAGCCCCGTCAACACAGAGCCACGGAGCAGGTACACACTGGGTCCGTTTCTGTGAGTGTGTGTGTGTGTATACATCTGTGTGTGTACGCATAAACGTGTGTGTGTAGGTAAAAGCATCAGAAAGCGTAGCCTCCCGGCGTCTCTGTGTCTGAGGCGTGTTACCTTAGCGAAGGTGACGTAGAAGTCCCTCTTGAGCGTGCTTCTCTCGGAGTAGGTGGCCTGGTACAGCCCAGACCCCAGCAGCAGGGCGAGGCCCACCCGCAGAGCGATGAGCAGCAGGCCGGCCACGCTGCGCTGCCCGTGGAAGCCGTGGTGCTCCGTCTCCTCCAGCTGCTCCCACAGCAGCAGTGCCCCCTGTGGGCCCCAAGAGGAATGACACACACAGTTGTGGATGTGCTGCTTGGACATGAATGGGTCGATATAAGGCCTCTGCTGAGCTTGAAGACGCTCAATTAATATGAACCAGGTATGTTGGAGCAGGGAAACATCTAGAACATGCAGGGAAGGGGGTCCCCAAGGACCAGGGTCCCGGCTAAAGGACCGTGGTGGTGTGCCAACCTGCGTGGCCACGCCCCCGAGCGCCAGCGCGGTGGAGAAGGGGGAGGAGCTCCACTGAAGCGGTCTGCTCTGTGTCTTCCTACCGCGGCCGAGCGTCCAGCCCAGACACAGACTCAGCAGCATATACAGCATTGACACCTGGGACACCACCTCACACACTGGGGAGGAACAGCTCCGTTACAACACACTGAACACGTTTCATGAAGCATGTTTCATGTTCATGAACATGAAGTAGGTTTGTGAACAATCGTAGTGGGATCGTAGTGTCCTTATTGGGTAATAGTGAGAACTACACAGGGATGGTAGTGTCCTTATTGGGTGATAGTGTGTGAGATCTACCCAGGGATGGTAGTGTCTTTATTGGGGGATAGTGTGTGAGAACTACACAGGGATTCAGAAGAGGAATGACAGACTCACGCTCAGCCAGGCTTCCCATCAGAGGCATGCCCAGCCCGTCTCTGCAGTACCTAAGGAATACACAGCAGGTCACCCTCTCTACACACCCTCTCTACACACAAACACGGCTGAAGGAAACCAGGTATCTAACAGCTGTAGGTAACCAGGTATCCAGAGATGGCAAGTACTTAAGTAGATTTTTCTGGTATCAGTACTTAAATTCACAATAATTCTGAAAACGTTTTACTTTAATTCCTTACATTTTTTACACAAATATCTGTACGTTCTACTTCTTGAATGTTAAAGCCAGTCTCATTACTTTAGTTTTAATCTGTATTTGGTAGCATGATCAATATTATTTATTGTCATTGCACGCCTTTTTTCATTTCCTGGCTATCATCCACAACAAAAATGTGTACAATATATTTTCCAACAAAGTTTTGAAAAAATATTTTCCAACAAAAGTTTGGATAAAATCATTATATTCTTTTTTTTAAAGGTTGGAAAAATAAAGTTTGTCTGTGACTGACCTGGCCAGGTGGACGTAGTTGCAGAGTGCGGAGAACCCCTGGAGAGCGAGGGCTACGGAGAGCACCTTGAGGACAGTGTGCATGGGGCCGCCCTTACGCAGCGCATGCCACAGCGGCTGCACGTAGATACAGGACGCCAGGAAGTAGGCGAGGATCAACAGGAAGTAGAAACTGTGAAGGCCTGCAACATGAGAGAGAGGTGGGAGATCTGTTCATCTTGAAGAATGAAGACTAAAAATCTGATGTTTTTATGTGTGATCCCTCGCTGGGATTAGGGTTGGTACGATGTTCTTCCGATCCCTGATCTTCTACTCTACTGTCTGTCTGTTTATCACTTTGATTAAAATCATTGGCTAAATTAATGAATTGTAATGAATGGTGTCGTCATGTTCATATATGCAGCTGGCATCGCGTGTCAGGTGATTGTAAAGGTGGCATGGGGTGATTGGCTGGCTGAGTAAAGGAGTCATGGGGTGATTGGCTGGCTGAGTTAAGGTGGCGTAGGGTGATTGGCTGGCTGAGTAAAGGAGTCATGGGGTGATTGGCTGAGTTAAGGTTGCGTAGGGTGATTGGCTGGCTGACCTGCCTCCTCTGAGCTGAAGTGTTCCAGAGGGTTCCCCGCTCCATCTGGGTTCAACAGCATGAGGAGGAAGTGCAGGTCTTCCTGTGCTGGGATGGCGTCCTGGTGGCGGCAGGTGTAGCGGTCGCTGTAGAGGGCGTGCCAGGCCTGGGGGGAGGCCTGGGGGGGAATGCTCTGGTTGTGTTCCTCCTGGCTCAGGGGAACTGGGACAGGAAGGCAGACGACAACAGGGCACGTTAGAAATGGACGCCATTTATTTGAAATACCACACCCTTAATATTACTATTATAACACTTATACCATACTGCATTCTTCATGCTTTGTTGGACAGTAAAGTGTGACAGGAAAGGCAGGGAGACCTAGAGGGGAAGACATGCAGCAAAGGGCCCCTTCAAGCCTTGGAGGAGCCTAATCTACTGTAGAAGCTCCAGTCCAGCTGCCTGGAGTGTGTGTGACCTACTGGAGAGCTGGGCTCTGGAGAGACGCTCCAGGCAGCTCAGGTTGTCGAAGCCGTCCTCTAGGTCCTGGAACAGCAGCAGATGAGCTTCCTTCTCCAGCGCCAGTGGAGCGTTCTCTAGCCGACACAGCAGCCGCCCCCCGCCCCCTGGACACACGAGGAGACGGATGACAGGAGTGAAACTGAAGAGGTGAGCGGAAGAGATGTCGATGTTTCCTCATTTTTTGTTTCTTATTTGTTTGTTTTACTGTAAACAGTCAGGAGAGTAGCTCTATCATGGATCCAGTTTGTGCAGTTCTGTTTGACCCTACATCTCTGCTGAGCCATGCTCACATCACTAATGAGGGAGGTGGTTGTTCTTGTGCTTAGATACTCAAACGAGGCTGTGTTGTTAGAGCTGTGCCCTGACACCCGCGGTTTAGAATAACACCGTATTGAGTTTGCATGTTGGTGAACTTTGAACCCTAAACAATCCAAGGTAGTTTTTTAGTTTCACACCTGAAATTTGATCGAGAAGACTTATCCCACATTTGCTATACTTGCCTTACGTGTATTTTTTGAAGATATCAACAATATTCTAAAGAAAGAAAAAATAACCACAAATAACGAGTCCCAACGGATCTTGTTTAAAAAATACAACATATTTCTCTAACATGCTCACTAAGATACGACAAGAAAGAAATAAGACGCGTGCAACACAAACACATGCAAATATACATTAAATGCTTTCCTTGAATTTAGTGCCTACCGTGGTACATGAATTTAGTGATGTACTGGCCGATCTGTTCTCGTGCTGCCTCACTCTTGAAAACTCCTATGACGGTTTTACCAAATACGACAGGAGTGCATATTAAGAAAGCCGTAAGTACGGCCCATAGTCGATACATTCTTGATGAATATTAAATCTTTGCATTAACAGCACATTTATTCGACTACGAATCAATGGAACGATCGACAAACACAGATCCCTGAGCGCTGACAGTTTGATGGATGTCGAGTTCAGCCAATCATTAAGAGACCTTGTTAGGACGTCAAACTTGAAAACCAATCAGAAGGACCAAACAGGAATCTCTAAAATGTCCCACCTAACGATAATACGTGTCAACATTGCCGTAGAGCAGCTTTGTACTGTCGTAGTATCAGCTATGTAAAGTGTGAAGTAGCAAGAAGCGGTTTGTAGTGTCCGTTTTTCAGAACTCCTAAAACATGGGAAGTTATTTGGATGACTAACTTCAGTCAAGGAGATCGGTTTTCTTTCGTCAAACATCTCGAATGGTGTTCGTCACGAATGTACTTAAACTGGTCTTCAGTGACAGTCTCGGGTGGTGAGAGATGGACTTCTGTACGAATATCCTGGTTACTGGAGGGTCGGGGTTCATGTAAGTGTATCTCTTAGAAATAAAGCGATGTGGACTATAGTTCAGCTTCTGTCGGCTGTCAGATTCCCAGATCCATCTATACTTTTTTCTTGTCTCTATAGTGGGTCCCATTTCGTCTGTTCCTTGGTCAACAGACATCCAGACTGGCGCATTGTCAATTTGGACAATGTAAGACGCTTTTTCGCACTTAATCAGCTGCTGGTTTTGATGAGCTGACTATACCATTTAAGTTACGGTCCTAAACAAAATTAATTAGGCCTACCTTTAATGAAGTTGTCAATGTCGTTTTACGCACCTCACGAAAACAGAACATTATTGTGTTGGAAGGTTTACGATTAAAATATAATGATTAACATGAGGATCTGTTCTCACAGATGGACTACTGTGCGAGTGCACGCAGCCTGGAACAGGTTGAAGAGAGAGACAACTACACGTTCATCAAGGTGCGAATATTCGGTTATTGTATTTCAATGATCATGCCAAGCCTATATGGGACACCTGGAATTATATAAATGATAGTCTACATGACCAAAAAAGTTTAGATTTCAAAGTTAAATCACACTTGTGTGCATATTCCTAAATTCTGATGCCAATCTACATAGGCTATCTTCTTGTTAACAGGGGGACATTTGCAATCCACCCTTGGTAAACCACATCTTCGCCACAGAAAACATAGATATTGTTTTTCATCTGGCCGCCAAAACACACGTTGGTGAGAATCAAATACTCTTTCTTGATTAAGTTTATTGGTTTTACTTGCGCCTAAAAACGTCCTACCTACAATATGCGCCGTTTCTGCAAAATATATAACTATAACACGATTTATTTTCTTGTAGAGTCTTCCTTCGTCTGTCCATCAACATACCATAGGGTGAACGTGGAAGGGACGCGCGTGCTACTGAAGGGAGCTTTCGATGCCAAGGTGGACAAGTTTGTTTACATCAGCACAGACGAGGTTTACGGACAAAGCCTGGATAAGGTCCGTGCACACTGACGTCTCAAACGATTACAGATTATTAATAATTGATCTCCACAGACTAAATGCAGGCGGGCATGACGGTTTGTCTTTCCGAATAGGCGTTTGAGGAGACTAGCCCAAGACGACCCTCCAACCCATACTCCAACACCAAAGCAGCCGCAGAACGTCTGGTGTTGTCCTACTGGGAGAAGTACAGGGTGGGATTACTGTTCAGGCGACATCTCATACCATCTGTATAGCCCTTTTCCCAAGCAATGTCACAGTGGGCTCCGCAGATCAGCTCCTATAACCAACATAAACGTCAAAGATGCATTTCGGTCAATTGACTTTTAACGGTGTAATTTGTCGGTTTGTTTTGATCAGTTTCCTGTGATCGTGACAAGGAGCAACAACGTATATGGACCCAGACAGTTCACTGAAAAGGTACTCCAACATCCTTGGACGAATCTTCAGATATGCTTGTGTTCCTCACATACAGTGCCCTCCAAAAGTATTGGAACAGTGAGGCCAATTCCTTTATTTTTGCTGTAGACTGAAAACATTTGGGCTTGACATCAAACGATGAATGTGAAACCAGAGATCAACGTTTCAGCTTTTATTTCCAGGTATTTACATCAGGATCTGATGCACAAATTAGAAAATATCACCTTTTTGTTCGAACCCACCCATTTGTCACGTGAGCAAAAGTATTGGAACATGTGACTGACAGGTGTGTTTTGTTGCCCAGGTGTGTCCTATTACATACATTATTCAATCAATAAATACCACTGAATGTCTACACTCAGGTTCAGATTGGGTAAGATAGGTTTTGTCTATGCAGACTGTATTCAGAGGTGAAAACAACATGAAAACGAGAGCGCTGTCTTTGGGTGAAAAACAAGCAATTGTGAGTCTTAGAGAAGATGGAAAATCAATCAGAGCCATTGCAGAAACATTGGCCATAGCCAGTACAACCATTTGGAATGTCCTGAAGAAGAAGAAAACTACTGGTGTACTAAGTAACAGACGTCGAACAGGTAGACCAAGGAAAACATCAGCAGTTGATGACAGAAACATTGTAAGAGCTGTAAAGAAAGACCCTAAAACAACTGTTAGTGAGATCAGCAACAACCTCCAGATGGCAGGAGTGAAGGTATCACTATCTACTGTTCGCAGAAGACTTCATGAACAAAAGTACAAGGGCTACACCAGAAGATGCAAACCACTCATTAGCAAGAAGAATAGGAAGGCCAGGCTGGAATTTGCCAAAAAGTACAGAGATGAACCTCAAAAATTCTGGGACAAAGTTTTATGGACTGATGAGACAAAGATTAACTTTTACCAAAGTGATGGAAAGGCTAAAGTTTGGAGAAAGAAAGGAACTGCTCATGATCCCAAACACACAAGCTCATCTGTGAAACACGGTGGAGGTAATGTCATGGCTTGGGCTTGCATGGCTTCTTCTGGGACGGGCTCATTAATCTTCATTGAGGATGTAACACATGATGGCAGCAGCAAAATGAACTCGGAAGTCTACAGAAACATTTTGTCTGCCAATTTAAGGAAAGATGCAACCAAACTGATTGGCAGAGCCTTCATCATGCAGCAAGATAACGACCCAAAACACACTGCCAAAACAACAAAGGAGTTCATCAGGGGCAAGAAATGGAAGGTATTAGACTGGCCAAGTCAATCTCCAGACTTAAACCCTATAGAGCATGCATTTTACCTGCTTAAGAGGAGACTGAAGGGAGGAACCCCACAAAACAAACAACAACTGAAAGAGGCTGCAGTGAAAGCCTGGGAAAGCATCAAAAAGGAAGAATGCAAAAGTTTGGTGACGTCAATGGGTCACAGACTTGCTGCAGTTATTGAAAGCAAAGGATTTGCAACTAAATATTAAGTCTTATTCACTTAAATATGTTTTAAGTATATCTGTTCCAATACTTTTGATCACATGACAAATGGGTTGATTCAAACAAAATGTGATATTTTCTTAGTTGTGCATCAGATCCTGATGTAAATACCTGGAAATAAAAGCTGAAACGTTGATCTCTGGTCTCACGTTCATTATTTGATGTCAAGCCCAAATGTTTTCAGTCTACAGCAAAAATAAAGGAATTCGCCTCACTGTTCCAATACTTTTGGAGGGCACTGTAAATATTAATGTAACTTTTTTTTAGGTTATTCCAAGATTCATCTCTCTTCTGCAAAACGACAAGAAGTGGTAACATTTGACATGTATCATCAATTATAATTTTTGTAGGCTACTAATTGTTTTTGTTGACTACAAACCCCATAATCCTCTCTTAGTACCATACAAGGCACAAGGCCCCAGTCTCGCCACTTCCTGTTTGTGGAGGATGTTGTTGAGGCCCTTCTCATCATTCTGGAGAAAGGGATTGTGGGAGAAATCTACAACATTGGGGCCGACTTTGAAATCTCCATCATCCAGCTGGCCAGAGAGCTAACCAAGATGGTAAGAGTCGACTACTTTCGTCTAAAACATATAGAAGTAAAAGTGGGATAAATATGCTCGTCTTTCTCCCAGGTTAAGAACGTGCCGGACACGGACCTGGGTGACTGGTTAGAGTTTGTTGCAGAGCGGTAGGTGAATTACAGTTGGAATCAAAATGTTATCAAAAAAGCAGCTTGACCTGAGGAATCCGACCTCTGACCTCCAGGCCCCAGGTTGACCTCAGGTACCCCATCAACTCGGACAAGCTGAGGCGTCTGGGCTGGGCGCCGGCCGTGTCCTGGGCCCAGGGTATCAGGACCACAGGTACATCTCACTTGTGCTGTTCCTTGCTGAAAATATGCAATACAGAGAACTACTTTGTTTCCTGTACATGCATTATGAAATGCACCTTGGTGGGGGGGTGGGGGGGGGGCATTCGACTACAATTTAAAAAGTTTCAGGTTCAGATCCCCGGCCATTTTTACATAGATTTTGATAATTTGATCATGACTTCAGGTCATCTTTTGCCATTTGCAGTGAAATGGTACCAAGACAATCCAGCCTTCTGGGAGGAGTTTACAGAACAGCCAATCAGTTGTGAGCCTCACACTCAGGACCAATAGACACACTGGAGATGAAGGAACATCTTATGGTTGAAAAGAGACACAAATGTTTTGTATGACAATGACCAAGATGGATTGTACAGCTTTTTAAAAAGGATATAAAAAAGATTTAACAAGCCAGACTGTTTTTGTTTTTTTGACTCAAGTGAAACAGTCCTAGAACAGAGCCAAACATGCTCTGAGTGCGGACTAAATTATAATGAGTCATAACCATGAAAGTGATCAACAATATACCTCCTCCACCTCAAGTAACACAAACATTAGTTACGTATTTGCCAAGTCCAAACTTTTAATTTTGGTAAAATCATACAATAAATGCACAGGTAAGTGTTCTCGTGCAGTGCACAGCCTCTAAACTGAATATTACATTTTACATACTACATAAAGCAAATACTAACTAGTGGGCCACTTGCTGAGTAGGAAGAGTGTTGTGCCAGCCAAAAGCCCCACAAACTCTCACATCTTTTCTTGTACCAAAGATGTTTCGCTTTAGCTGTGGCTTGCCAAATACTCGCTCAAGAACTCACCAAGGCCCAAATATACACACACAACAATAGAGCAGAACCACATGGTTTTGTTTTCTTTCAGATTGCCATGTGCCAGACATTCACTGGGGGGAGGGGGGGAGAAAACTCAGAAACAAAAGAAACTAAATTGAATTGGAGAATCTGGAATCTGGACACTTATTTGCACTAGTACATGTTTTCTTTTTAGAAAATGGTTTTGATCATTTTTATCCAAACCTTGGCATTGGTTGGTTGTTTCAAATTTTGATTGCCAATTACATGATAACGGCTGATTAGATGTAACTGCAATGAAGCCTGCAGTAGGTGTTGTAACAGGTGTTTTGATATGAGTCCAATATGACTTTGACATTAAAAAGCTCACACTACCCCGAAAAATATAAATTTCCACGCATACCGGTGACATTCAACATTCAAGTGCCAGTGTTTTTGTTCTGTCTTTTGGTCAAGTTTCTTAAACTATCACTTTTTAGGCTTATAAAAATAAATATTTCTCAAAAATGCTTAATAAATTACACAAACTAGCAGCGAAAGTAGAATCTAGTACTGTGTGCAAATAGCTAAATTCCAAGACTGCTACTGTACTAACCCCTGGTCCCAAATAAATCCTGGTTTAAATAGTGATAACACTTTCCCCTTTCTGAAACAAGCTGCGTTTCTCATAACTTCACACACACTTCTGAAGCTTCATAACCTCACACACACACTTCCGAAGCTTCACAAGGACACGTACTCAAGACAACATTTATATAAAACTCTAAATGTGCAATAAAAGAACTTTCTGTAAAACTTGATGGGCAAACATCACAAAGGGGCCTAGACCTAACTTAAGTAGCACCAATCAATCTTA
Organism: Hypomesus transpacificus; assembly: GCF_021917145.1. Taxonomy (NCBI): domain Eukaryota; kingdom Metazoa; phylum Chordata; class Actinopteri; order Osmeriformes; family Osmeridae; genus Hypomesus; species Hypomesus transpacificus. Next base: position 10,807,621 of record NC_061071.1, read on the forward strand.
AGTTATCACAACACTGTCAGTGCATCTGTTCCATGACCACCAAGTCAATGTTATCTTATTCAAATGTCAAGGCACGACACACTGAGAATATATATGCATCTATTGCACTTTAAAGTTAAATGCCTTTTCCTGCAAATGTTTGGCCAAACCTTCACATGGAGAAAGCCTGTATGCCAGTGAGACAGGCTGGCCAGTGATTTTACAAAATGCACCTACACGACCCATCCCTCAAGGGAAGAATAGCTGCATTGATTTTGTGTAGGAAAATATGAGCGCCCGGTCACATGGGATAGATGCACCAGCCAAGGAACACTGCAAACTTCTCCAGCAGTGCACTGGAAAGCAAAACTACACTTCCCATCAACCCCCTTGCTACGGGTGCAGTTCTCCAGTTAGCTCTGTACATGACCGACCCTCGCTGACCCTGACCTGCCTGGGCCCCTGACCACCTCCCTGGACTCTACGTGGAAGAGCTTGTATCTCGACACAGTTGACCCGAGAATGTCTTTCGGATTCAAACGCAGCTTGAAAAAAATTAAAATAAACTATAAAATTGAATAAAAAAAATTAAAGAGTGGAGAACTTTTGTAACAAATAAAAGCCTGCTGCAGAATTTGTTTGCTTTTAAACTCCTTGACCAAAAAACAACAACACTTGCATGCGTCTTTGTCCTGAGGCCTTGACAACAAGCAAAGCTGCACAGGTTCTGTGGGGTCCAATGGCAACCATTCAAACTTCACTTTCAATATGGCAAGCGTTGATTAATTTGCTAAGATTTTTCAATTCAGTTTTGTAAATATTGAAAGACAGTCGGCCTTCAATTTCCATGCTTGTCAATTCCAATCTCTCAAATGTTTCAAGTAAAAAACAAATTTAAATCAAATGCCTATTTCACCCACTGTCAAGCCTGCTCCTAGCTGCCGCTACTACAAGTTTATCTACAAGTGGGTCATTTAACGTAACCACCGAACAGTCCAAGTACATTGTGCGGTTGGACTTTTCATTTTCAAATGCTTCATTTTAAAATTTTCACAATTGTTGAACTGGAATGGCTCATTTAGTGAAGACTACCATATTCCTCTCCAGGATAGAGTGAGCAAGAACATTAACTATATTCCCTTGAAAAGTGCTTTTGCCACAAGGGTTTTGAAAGTCTGTAGTGGAATTTCTTGTCCGATGGCTAAAACTGGGATGTTTCCAGCCATCCGTGTTCCCTGCAACAAATTTGAGGCTCAAATGGACACATGAATCATAGTCATGTCATCTCAGTGTTTGCCAAGGTTTGATTTAGCTCAAGCTTATTTTGTTTTACTTCCAAATAAAATTAACATAACAATGTTAACAAAACATAATTTAGTTCCTATTTGGCCAGGTTTTGGCCTATAAAGTTTAAAAAGAAATCAAAGCGTAAACGATCTAATTGTTAAAGGCACAGTACATTAACAAACAAATGATCCTCAATATTTTTTTTTCTGTTACAAAGAAAGAAAATGCAGTTGAAGAGAAAAAAATAAAATAATAATTATCTACAAGTCCCAAGATTCTACATTAGCTATCGTCGTCACCGACAACCATCCCATGATTCCTGAGCCGGGTCTCTCTGGGATTGGCTCCGTGACCCTGGCTCTTGTCTCCCAACAACCTGTCTCTCCTCTCGGCTCCATGTTTGGAAAAGTGGTCAGAGAATCACAGCTGGTAATGTACTGCAGAGTCTGGTTAGAAGCTACAAAGGGGTTTATATAGTCTGGCTTAGTTTACACATGTGGTTCCTGTCTCAGTGAGTTTGGCGTGGTGCAACCCACTGCGATGGTGGGGGTGGGAGGGGGGGGTGGTACGGGAGAAGGGGTAGAGGAGACCGGGGGCAGGACGGGGGTGTTCAGTTTCCCCACCAGTCCACCTGAGAGTGGGTATAGTTTCCTCCATAGCCGTCGCTGTAGAAGTTTCCAAACCCGCCTGTGATTGGAGGAGAGAACAGAGTGAGAGAGCTGCACCTCCCAGCAGGTACCTCAGACACAGAGAGGCTGGATGAGCAATCCTTACCCCCGCCGAACCCCCGGTTCCCTCCGTGTCCTCCAGGGTTACGCCCCCCGCGCCCACCAAAGCCCCCGGTGTTGCCGCCCCCGCTGGTCTGGCGGTAGTCCCGTGCCCCGAAGCCACCAGAGAACCTGAGGGAGGAGGGGAGGGTGACGTCAGACATGGGGGGGAAACAGACCTCAAAACCTCCACACCCACAGGAATCTCCAGCCCCCTCCTGGAGCTTCATGATGCAGAGCATCCTCTCTTCTAGCCATGTCTCCCTCATCATATATCTAATGCCTCCATGGATCTGTGGCCAGTGCCTCCCTCATCGTACCTCTTGGAGCGTCCCCTGCTGCTGCTCTTGTGCTGGTGTTCGTAGGCTAGACTCTCCAGCCAGGAGGGGACCTCCTGTTTGGCCTCCACCAGGATATCCAACAGGTCCTTTGTGATGTTCCCGTTCTTATCGTTGAAGAACGACGTGGCCAGACCTGCACGAGACGCACATTCGATCAAATAGCAACTAAAACATTATATCAGAAACCAACTATATCACAAACCAACTTAAACATTATATCAAACATCAACTAAAACATATCAGAAACTTAAACAGAATACCGTGTGGAAGGGTTAGAATGATGCGGAAAGGTGTGCAAGATTTTGGAAGGTAGTGGAAGGTTTTAGAAGTGTGTGGAAGGTTTTAGAAGTGTGTGGCTTCAGCCGTGTGCTCACCCAGGTTGCCCACGCGGCCGGTTCGTCCAATGCGGTGGACGTACTCTTCGATGTCACTGGGGAGGTCGAAGTTGATGACGTGCTTCACATTTGAGATGTCCAACCCTCTCGCCGCCACCTGCACAGGAGAACACACACTCAGACTGAGGTCTTTCACCTCAACACTGAAGAGTGCGTTCTCTCTTGAGTGTGTGTGTGTGTGCGTGCCTCACTGCTGTGGCCACCAGGATGTGTGTGTGTGTGTGTGCATGCCTCACCGCTGTGGCCACCAGGATGTGTGTGTGTGTGTGTGTGTGCATGCCTCACCGCTGTGGCCACCAGGATGTGTGTGTGTGTGCGTGTGCGTGTGCGTGTGCGTGTGCGTGCCTCACCGCTGTGGCCACCAGGATGTGTGTGTGTGTGTGTGCATGCCTCACTGCTGTGGCCACCAGGATGTGTGTGTGTGTGTGTGTGTGTGTGCATGCCTCACTGCTGTGGCCACCAGGATGTGTGTGTGTGTGTGTGTGTGCGTGCGTGCGTGTGCGTGTGTGTGCGCCTCACCGCTGTGGCCACCAGGATGGGGCATCGTCCTGAACGAAACTGATGTAACGCTTCCTCTCGGTCTCTCTGGGAACGGTCTCCGTGGATACTGGTGCAGGCGTAGCCCTCACGGTACAGGAAGTCCTCCAGGGCGTCAGCTCCCTTCTTGGTCTCCACAAACACCAGCGTCAGGGAGTCCTTTCCTGGGGGCAGGGGGACAGGAACCACTCAAGACCCAGGTCAAGCTCTCCTTTGGGTTGTGTGTAAATTATTTTCCCCAGTTGCCCCAGAATGAAAAACAGCAAATCTTTGTGAATGGTGCACAAACAACACTGCAATACAGAATATCTAGCCAGGCTGCTACTGGGATGAGGAGGGGGGGGGGGGCAAGTCAACAAGAGAAGGACAAAAGACAGACGACTTCAAAAGATTCAAGGAAAGTAGTGGTTCCAGTTCTTTTAGTTCCAGCTCTATGGCAGTCTTACTGCTGATGTTAGGCTGTGGGCATCAGCTGGGCCTAACCCAGGGTTAAAAATGCATCTTTCCCTGCTTCCTGGAGGCCATGTGCGTACACCCACCTCTGCCTCAGGAAACAGATGGAAACATTTTTAAAATGTAAGCAATTCAATCAGAGCAGTTTGTTTCTGGTATAGTGGAGTGCTTTGGCATGCTGTCCATTCTGAAAGAAGCAGGTGGTGTTCAGGTAACGTTGATAAAGAGGACTGACAAGCAGGCAGGCAGGCAAGCAAACACCACCCACCCACAAAGACTTCCTCAAATAATATCAAATGAGTCACAATTACAAAGACAAGATGGCCGACTGACACCAACATGGAACCTAATGGGACCTCATACAGAAATGGAGATACTATGGGTAACCATTTAAAACAAAACAATCATATGAAATGATGTAGAAAGGCACCTACGTCCACTGTAGTCAGAATAAAGTCCTACTTACCGGGTTTCTCTATGTTTTCAACTGCATTATCCTGAGCCTCGTTGGGAATGACTTAGGATAGAACCAAACCCCGTGATGAACGTGTTGCACTTTGATATCAGGTGAAACAATTTCAAACTGACACTTATGGTGTGAACATCAGAGCCATAGAGAACCTGTTTAAGAACAGTCCTATCCACATAAACAACAGTGTCTGTCTCTATGAGAATGTTACATATCGAGTTGTCACCATGGCAATATTTTTAACTTTGATACCAAGTGTTGCGGTACTTGATGCTGAACCAATACTAACGACAACAAATCTAACAAAAGATTATTTTGATGTGTATTTTCCAGCTGTATTTGTGACCCTGGCTGTTTGTTCTCCTGGACGCTGGGGCGAGAGGTCACACGCTCCTACTGGGTCCTGCCCGTTCACTTTCTGACAGTTCAGTTCTGCTGATTAACAATCTAGCAGCAGCGCTTTACTGAGCTACACTAGCCCCATTAGTGGCAGCCTGGAGGGCAGCCTGAAGAGCAGCGTACCATCTATGGCTCTGCCACTGAACGCAAACATGTTCTGTGAATGACAGATCTAATCTAGATGTAGGCTAGAGGTTTGGTGGCAAGAAATGCCGGAACCAATTTCTGTCTTATCGTTTCTACAAAAGGTAAGAGTTTCTATGCACAGATAGATACTGTTATACAACCCAAATATTAGGATGGGGTGTGAACTGGAGATAGTTCTTTGGTATCAGGAATAAACAAAATGCCATGGTATTTGTTCCTACTAACTTCTATCAATTTCACATTGAGGCGTTCCTCTAACCCTATAGCCTACACCAAACCTGTATTAGTTAAAGCCACACACACACACACACACAGGTGCGTGCACACACACACACGGCAGTACGTCAGTTACACGCCCGGCTAGGCACAGTGGGGGAGGGAGGGGTTTACCTGTGGCGTTGAGCAGGTCGAGCAGGAAGGATCTCTTGTCATTCTCCTCCACCCACACCACCTTCTGGGTGATGTTCTCTGAGGTGGAGCCCACACGTCCCACCGCCAGGAAGATGTACTCCTCCAGGAAATCACGAGCCAGGATCTAGGGATACGACATCGTCAACAGTGCTCAGGTGAGGGCTCTCAGGTGAGGGCGCCCAGGTGAGGGCGCCCAGGTGAGGGCGCCCAGGTGAGGGCGCCCAGGTGAGGGCTCTCAGGTGAGGGCGCCCAGGTGAGGGCGCCCAGGTGAGGGCGCCCAGGTGAGGGCGCCCAGGTGAGGGCTCTCAGGTGAGGGCTCTCAGGTGAGGGCGCCCAGGTGAGGGCGCCCAGGTGAGGGCGCCCAGGTGAGGGGGCCCAGGTGAGGGCGCCCAGGTGAGGGCGCCCAGGTGAGGGGGCCCAGGTGAGGGCGCCCAGGTGAGGGTACCTGGATCTCCTTGGGGAAGGTGGCGCTGAACATCATTGTCTGGCGCAGGCCCTTGGGAGGCATGGTGTCCTGCTCCACGATGCGTCTGATCTGAGGCTCAAAGCCCATGTCCAGCATGCGGTCAGCCTCGTCCAGCACCAGGTAACTGGGGCAGAGGGCAGGGGTCACCACAGGGCTACACAACATAGCAGGGGCTGCCTCTGGGAGTCCACCAAGTCACCTGGCTCTCTCCCATCCCTCCTTCCCCTCCCTGGCTCTCTCACACCCTCTCCCTCGCTCCCTCCGTACTTGCAATAGTCCAGGCCGATCTTGCCCCTCTCCATCATGTCCACCAGGCGTCCGGGCGTGGCCACCAGCAGGTGGCAGCCTCGCTCCAGGTCTCTGATCTGCTGGCCGATGTCTGCTCCTCCGTAGACCACGCAGGGACGCACACGTGAGCGGTATGCCACCTGGGGGCGGGGGAGGGCGGGAGAGTGAGAGACAAAGGAGAGAGAGACAGAGCGAGAGGAAGAGAGCATAAACAATGTGTGTTACACTGCAGAACTGTAATCCCAGCGTCGCCAGCAGGTATGGGAACACAAAGAGCAGGAGGCCTCCACAGCCAGGCCCCTCCCTGTCCCTGCCCTGAAGGCAGGGGTGTGTGTGAGGGAGCCAGCCTGCTCACCTTCCTGGCCTCTTCGTAGATCTGCAGGGCCAGCTCTCTGGTGGGGGCCAGCACCAGGGCGATGGGGAACTGCTTACGCCTCCCGTACTTCCCATTCTCCTGCAGGGGAGCATCAAGACACATCAAATCTGTCCGTTGTTATGACTACACACAGAAATATGAATGGACCAGAAACCCGTCTTCAACAAGACTCTTAATCCGGTCTCCTCAAACACCTCTGTAGGAGGGCCTTTCACACACACACCTCCACGCTCCCACCCACCTGTCCTGAAGCCTTGGCAGCAGCGAGAGCTTCTCCAGGTCCCTCAGTGTAGATCTGACTCAACATAGGGAGAAGGAAGGCTGCAGTCTTACCAGAGCCTGCCACACACACACACACACACACACACACGGTTTACACAAGCTTCCCATAATAAAGTATCATTTAGCTCTTATCCTCAGTGATGTACAGTGCAGGGGGGATTTGAACCTTTGACCTCTTGATCTGTAAATATTCTAGCCAATGATCTAAACCCATCCCCCAACCATTTGCGTGTGTGTAGCTCAGTTCTTCAATATGTGACTGCAGATCAGGAGGGTCGCAGGTTAAAATCTCCCGTCCGCTGCTTGGGTGCCAGCGTGCGCTGCAGGGGGTGGTTGGGGGTGTGAACCTGTCTGGGCGCAGGCCATCAGGTCTCTCTTGTTCTTGATGATGGGGATGGCATACTTCTGCACCGGGGTGGGGCGCGTGTAGCGACTCAGAGCAATGTTCCCCATGATGATCTCTCCCATCGCCACGTCCTGGAACTGGAACACACACACAGGTTGGGTTTTATATCCTACTGGGGCCCAATCAGTCAACATTGTGTAATCTCTAAACACTAACCCTTAAGCTTAACCCATAATGTCATTCTAACCCTGTAAAAAAGCACTTAAAGTTCCACTACACTTGTGAGGACATTTGGTCCCCACAAAGGTAGTTAAAGAAGACTAACAGAAGTTAGATCTCTTAAGTGAGTTTTAGCTCTGAGGGGTTCTGGAGGGATTGACAGCATCGTGATTCAGACTCACGCTCTCAATGTGGTGTGGACAGTTTTGGCCCGTGGCCTCGACAGGAATATCGTCGTACTTCTCAAAGTTAATACCCGTGTTGCTCCCGGAGAACAGCTCACTGTGGGCAAAATCACAACACAGTCAGCAAGAACAACTAGGAGACAGTAGCAGTTGTTTCTATGAAGCAGGTGGGGCTGGAGGAGCTCACTGTTCCAGGCGTTCATTGGGGGGGATGGGTTTGGACCAGTCCTCGTCGTCCCTGCTCTCCTCCACCCAGCGGCTGTTTCCCGCGCCGCCGAACCCTCCGCGCTCGTACCTGACAACCACATGAGAACACTCACAACTCCTGCATGATGACGTACAAACAGTGCTAGTAGAACATACAGCAGAAGACCCTGGATCGGAGGTGCGTGGTTCTAACAGCATTTAGGTGGCCAAAGTCAAGGAATGATGTTTATATGACTAGTGTAGTTTGACTGAGTGGTGTAGCTTGGGGATGTAGTTTGGTCTGCTAACCTTCCTCTGGAAGCGGAGCCGCGGTCGTTGAAGAAGGCTGACTTCCCCCTGTCGGCTCTGCCCCCAAAGCTTGTGTAGGCATCCTTGGCCGTGGTCCAGCCGCCATCTTTGTTTTCGTACCCGCCGAACCCCACCGTCTGCATGGGCTGGATGGGGTTGTAGGCCCCGCCCCTGTTCCCGCGGTAACCACCCCCACCGCCCCGCCCCCTCTCCATGCGAGGGGGGGCGCGCCCGAAGCCGTTGCCGCCATTCATGCGGTTGTCGTGATAACCGTTCACGAAGCCATTGCTGCGTCCACCGTCCCACCCTCCAGGGGAGTCTGGGAGGTAGAAGAAGAAGAAGAAGAAGGGGGAAAAGGAGAGAAAACATGACAACAGTGCCCTTCCCAAACAATCACATTACATCATCGAAAGATGTTAGTCAGTTGCATGTGCTCATGTCAAATCCCAGCAAAACAATTAAAAACACATTGGTTATCGATTAATGACACCTGCTGGGAAACTACGTTTTACATCAAGAGACACAGACCTGAGATCAGCTTACCTCCCCCACACCTCATATGCAGGTCACATGGTACAAACCAACATGGTGCCACCACAGAGACAGAGCTGTAAGTCGCAGGCCAGACATACTTAGCTGCTCTGCAGTGGCAACTTTACAACGTCTGGTCAAACATCTGTCTCCTCAAAAGCAAGGTCCCAATCAAGGGTACACCATAGCAGCCCCTGCCGCCACGTCTGTCCCTCACTTACAGAGGCAGTGTGAACCTAGAGGAGATGAGCTGGTAACACCACTGATGCATGGAGGAGCCAGCCCTGTCTCCGTTCCACCAATCACAGAAGGCCCTGTCTCCTGTCCACCAATCACAGAAGGCCCCGTCTCCGGTCCACCAATCACAGAAGGCTTCGCTTCCAAAACACGCAGAACACGTCTGCTGTCCACCAAACAGGACGACATCATAGCATTTGCCCCTCCAATCAGATTGAGGCTTTTGCATCGGCAAGCAATTAATGTATGCATGCCATTAAGGAAATGATTAATAAAACTGTTGCTGAAACGCCAGAGCTTCCCTCAGCTAAAAAGCTGTCAAAAAGGGACTGACATCTCCTTCCAGGTGCCATTAAGTAAGAGTGCTGTCAGCAGAGGAATACGCATTTCCTGTTGTAAAAATACAGTGTCATGGTAAGGGTGGTGTCTAAACCGTCTTCATGATTAAGAACATGCTGCCTGTGTGTATGGTAGCGGGAGTAATCAGCTTTGGAGAGCATGGACCTGGGCCGGGTGTCGAGATGAGCAAAAGCCCAGAACCCGTCAAACCACGAGGCGCTACGCCAGCATCCCTACAGCATAGCAGCGCGTTCTCATGCTCTGCTTCAGCTTTATCTACACGAGGATTACGACATCAGTTCCCAGGTGTTTAGGGGACGGAGTCTGGACAGAGAGGAAGGGAACCGCTGTGGTTGAGTGTTGTTGGAGAGGAGGGGGTTCTAGGAGTGATGGTGAACTATGGTGTGCAATCAATTGAGACACTGCTTTGACGGGTCCTTGGTATTCAAGGTTACGGCCCCTTACCTCCACCCTGTACGTCGGGGGAGTCGACACTTACCATTTTTGGCAGCCTCTTTGTTCCGTAAATGAGGTGGAATGTAACGCCCTAGAGAGACAGACTCGTGAGAACAGGGGCAGCACAGCACAACAGAAACAAACACTGGCAGGGGGATCCTGGATTACTGCTGTTAATCTCAAGTGTCTCGTCTACCCCCGCAGATGGACGTGGCTCCACTCCCATGAGCAAAACCAAACAGCATGCCTAGCGAAAAGGGCCAAAGGCCTAGAAAGAGTCTGTAGCCAGAGTCCGTGTCTCTTAAGGGCCAGAGATTGTGTCAGAAGAGGATAAGAATGCATGTTACTTACTGCCAGTGCCACCACCCTGACCGTCAATAGAACCCAAGTCCAGAACAGCAAGCTGTAAGGAAGAGGAGGAGCACAGTTAAGCATCACCTGACACCAAACATGACAGCTATCCCTTACACAGCAGCGGCTCCATGTCAGTATTTAGCAGACATCAGGTCTGGTTAGTCCGGGTTGCACTGCGCGTAATCACCTCACATTGCAACTTTTGGTCCACGAAAGGCATCTAAAAGTCAACTGTGGGAACGAGATGCGCAGACAGAACTATAGACGTGGACCCTAATTTATTTCGTATGCTAGACAATCAGAGCCTATAATCTGTTTTTTAAATCAAGAACGTAACTATTCTCTGTTGGTTTAAGGTGACGGATGTAGATCTCAGATGCCCGTGATGCCTAACTAATAAGACGCAAATTGGGTCATTTTTTTCCGGTTTCAGAAGAGGGCCTGCTACCAGCATGGCTAACGAGCACATTTCCATCAAAGATGCTTGGTAAATTAACTACAAAACGTCAAACTGGATGACGGTAGTTTGTTGGTGAGCCCTCAATTTGTTAGTTGGTTTGTGTTCTTCCAACCACGACAGTGATGAATATAACAATTACATCAAAAAATGCCAGACTGCTGACTGGCAGCCCTTACCGGCATCAGCTAGGCGTAGCGAACACCGCGGCCAGTTTTCCTAGCAGCAAGGCCAAGGCTAGCGCTACCTACAGTTAGCTATACCCCACAGCTAGTCGGCAAATTAATAAATCAAGCAAACCACATGTTACGTAAATTGACAGTACGACATCCTACTCCTAACTAGTAGGGTAAACGGAATACCTCGATTTAGTTGTTAGATTTACACTCGGCGATAATGTCGCACTCGGCATTTTAGCTAGGACGCGAGGCATCGCCATCATCACTCGTCTCCCCACTACCGAACACCACAGTTGACCTCCATTTTAACCAGATACGACGACACACGCAGTTTAGCTAGCAAAGCTAGCCTAGCTAACATTAGCCGGCCTAGCATAATGCACCTAACAAGCCGGCCCACTGCTGTCCACGATCTTTTTTTGACTTTTGATTCCAAATGAATGACAAGACACATAAAACACAGATTTAAAATGGAAAACTCACCTGCTGTTCTAGACCGTGTACATTTTCGACGGCCACATGACTCATAACTAAGGAATATTGAGGAAAAATTTTGACGTCAAAAAAGGATCTCTTTGTTTGCCGGTTTGTCTTCCTAGTAGCTCCGCCGCTTGGCCGCCCTCCTTTGTCAGTTTCCCCAAAAAATGTATAACGTTAGGCAATATGTTGATGTATATATCTTGGTATTTCTAATTATAATAGCTGTATGCTTATTTAATGCAGTAACGTTGGCTTAGCCCGAGTCCGGTGGAAGCTTTTCAAATGCTACCGAAACTAATAGCTTGTGGTCCGTGTGCTGCTGTAATGGAACTAGGACACCGACGGAGGAATGTTATTGGTTGAGCTGACTCAAGCAGGCTCGCTACTTATCGCGACGCTTAGATTTGGAACCTGTCACCGTCACCTGATGACAGAGCAGCAGCGGGTTGGCGTCCTATTTACACCATATCCTTCACATTTAGCGTTTAGCTGTAGCCATGCATTTGTAACAAATACCACTGCGAAGAGTGCGTTTGTGTTCACTTTCATAACTTTTTTTTTTTTACATTAGGCTTTGAACGTTGTTGTATTAAACCTATTTGAAAGATTATGTTGTCAATTAGCGGAATTGAATTAAATGTAGGCTACTATGCTATTCGCCAGATTAAAAAAAGTTAAGAAAAGGCTATATGTGAATCACACATCCACTCTTTGCCTTTTTAATGCCGCGTTAACGTTCCACCCAATGCAGTGAGATGGGGCTGGGAAACAGTGTGGTCGTTAGGGAGACGAATGGGGAACATTCAGTATTGACACGGATTCACGCAGATCCACAGTCGGATTTGATATTCACTTCATTGGGCCTTGAAATGTAGACGGGATAGATTAGGCTGGTGTCCGCTCGGGTGGTCGGCCCGAGGACAGCTCAGCAGATGCTTGCTCGGGGATCAGCCAAAGTGCGGCTTTAGAAGCTATATTCGACAGAGTGTTCAGGCCTTCCGTTTGACTAGAGGTTTAGATGAGGGCTGTTTCTCATTCTTGGGCTCAAAGCTCTGCAACACTTTCCCTCTTCCCATGTACAACACTGGTGCAATTTAACTGCAGAACGAAGATTAATTATATCCATTGGCAAAGATCGCATAAATTCACACATCCTTTACTAATTTCCTTTACTAAGTAATAGGCTACAAATAGGCCCACTCTTGTTTAAAAAGACTTGTAAAAACTGTACCATAGAACCGACAACTTTAACTTGAGTGAAAAAACTGTTCAGTGTCGGCTTGACATATACTTAAGTAAAAAGTAGCTATTACTACTAGCGCTACTTGTTTTAGTGTCACGCCTGGTAACCGGACCTGACATCATAATCATACAAAAAGGAAACATGTTGTCAAACATCTCCCTCTTTTCGTTTTACCTTCAACAAAGATTTTGCCCCTCAGAAATTCTTTTTGCAAACTTTCAAAACTTTTTTTTTTAAACACACACAGTGAAAGGAGAGGGGAGAGGACAGAGAAGCCTAAAACAAAATAAATAGTGAAGTCAAGTACAGATACCAGAAAAATCTACTTAAAAAACAACAAATAATTTGTACTGGGTCATGCCCAAACACCCTCTCATTCAAACAGGAATGAAACGTTCCTGAAGCCAGTAAACTGGATCGGCAGAACAGATGGTGTTAATGTGGACTAACCTGAACTCTTCCATCAGAAAATAAAACATAAAAAAGGCTATTTTATACTTTGCATCCAGTAAACTGGGAATGAAAACAAATAAAATAATTCAAATACGATTTATTTTTCCTTTTCTTAAAGTATAATTTTACAGTGTGCTGGGTTTGTACAGTGCTCTAAGGCAGATTGGGGGCGTATAACCATCCATGCATGTTTCACAAAAGAGCTTTTGTATTATTCAAACAAAATACAAACAAAATCAAAAGGCATATCTGATCCTGAATCGACAATTTACAACAACAAAAAAACAAACAAACAAAGAAAAGCAGTAAGACGTTGCAGTCTTAAAATAAAGCATTCTTAAATGGAAGAAGTGAGAAGCCAGGGATGTGTAGTGCTATGGGCTGGGTTCTGGAAGGATCCAACATTCTGAACGCTTTCTATTCCCCCCAGGGGCTCCACAACCAGCGTCATCCTTCACACACTGCCGTTTATCCCCCAGGATGCTCATGGTGGAGGCAGCTGCATCTCGTTCACCTCATCCTTACAGGCCAGTTTTGGTTTTGGCAGACATTTTGTGTCAACTCCAGTCTTGGGTTTTCAACTTCCTTGGGTTAATGTAAAGTACTGTTGGCAATTCCACTGAACACAATATCCAGTTTATTTTCTTTCTTTTTTTTGCGTGCATTATGTATTTACACTGTACCATAGATGATATAAGAACAATGTCCAGATAGCATTTTCTATGCATCCTTGGTGGTGGGAACTGTACTAGGACATAGAAAAACACAGCAAAATGTGTGTGTCGGCTCTGGGATTCACACCATGGCCACACCTAGTGACGCCACTCAGAGCACACAACTCTGAAAAGTATAATCACCTTCCAAGTGACAGGATCAAAGTTCCTATTCAATGAACTGATTCTTTGCATTTTCTTTCCATGTGGAAAAAAACTAACAAAAAACATACAAATGAAATTAAAATAAGCATAACAGCATAGGAGTCTTTAAAACAAGGGCTGAGGGAAAACTCTGCAACATTTTGACAATTTCAAGAAATTGCTCCAAAAACAAAGGGAAAATAATTACAAACCACACATTCATATTACCACTGAAGCACAGTGTCTACTGGTGTCGCGTACAGAAGTCTTAAAGAACACTCTAGAAGACTCGGTTTAGCGAGTCAGTAAGCGTACAGGCAGTTACTCTAGAACTTTTTGTCGGTTAATGGGCGAGAGTTGTAAGACTGTGGCTGTGTTCAAGTAGGACAAGTGAAGAAAGAAGCGAGACAGCTGGTAAGCAGCACAGTTATATTGTAGTTCTGTGTTCCATCCATTTGGAAACGAGTACAACCGCACACTGCTGCTGTAAACTGACTCACACAGATTATACTGGTTCACTCAAAATGTCCTCACTTATAAATGACAAGCAGAAATAGTAGCTTTAGAAAACAGGATAAAGAGAGGGAAGGGAGAGAGATGCTTGAGAGAGACAAACTTCACTTTACAATCCAACCAAAAGCCACCCCTGTCTTTTGCAAACAATGTCAGTCAAGACCCCACACAACATGACAGCGAGAGATCTAATCACTTCAGGAAGCAGGAAGCTGTCAGCATCCACCTCGTCAGCCCAACCTCACTCACGCCAAAACCCAAAAATTCTATTCCCTCCTTTAATTCTATATTTATTCCTCCAGACCCATTTCCATATGACAGGGGGTGGGGTATCCAGGGCCAGCATGGCAGCCTTCTCCCAATAAGGGTGGGGTTGAGCATCTAGGTGGAAGTTTGTTGAACTATCCACTTGAACACACTATGTACACCTCCGCCATCCCATACAGCTTCCTGAACATCACAACATTGTCTTTAGTCTCCATGGAACTGAAATGTCCGTATCACCATCGCCTGCAGGCAGCGCTGCACCTCCAGACTCTATCAGCAGCTCTCTCTCTCTCTCTCGCTCTCTCTCTGTGTGGGCTGGAGAGAGCGAGGGGCGGGAGAGAGAGCGAGCCAGAGAGAGTTGAATGCCTTCCATCCCCACATCTGTTTAGGTTTTTTTTAAACACTACGAGCAGAACTTGAGAGCAGAATGTGGCACGGTCCGGGGTCAGAGGTGGCGGGTTAGGAGTCTCCTTGGACAGTTGGACAGGAGTGCTACAGCCTTGCTCTCCCACCGGGTAACATTTGGTGAGCAGAGAAGTTTGGATGAGAGGATGAGGGTTGGAAGGGGGGAGGGGGGGGTCCTGCTGTCGTGTTGTTACTCTTTCGTCTGGACCGGAGGGGGAACCCCCTCCTCCGTGGTCTCCCAGGACTCCTGCGCTCTCTGGGGGGGACGCTGGGGTGCGTTCATGTGCTGAGCGGCTGGCCCGGTGTAAGGCTGCCCGTGAGGGAGGTTGTTCTGCTGCGGACGGAACAAACATCCACACTTAGAGGAGAACAGGACAGGCAGGGTTAGGCTTGGGTCAAGTGTGCTGGGTCACTGAGAGAAGACTGAAGGAGGTGTGGTACCTGTTGGTACTGTGCAGGTGTGTGTTACCTGTTGGTACTGTGTGCCAGCAGGAGGATGGGGGTACAGTGCAGTGTCCTCGGGAGGGGAGGAGTCATGATCATCTGGAGCCTCCTGGTCATCGGGCTCCTGAAAACATCAACCAATCAAACTTACAGTGGGACAGGGAGTACTTCCTGTAAGTCGCTCTGAATAAGAGCGTCTGCTAAATGACTACATGTAAATGCAAACGTACAGCATCAGACTAAAGATACAGAGCTTGCTGGTTTGAAAGTTGCTTTGAATACAAGCATCTGCGAAATAAATGTTATTATTATCAACCATCTTCATCGTACCAGCTTCCACACACATACCTCCTCAGGGCAGAGTTCGCAGGCCTTGGCCAGCGTCATGCGAGCGCTGTGGGAGCGCTCCAGGAAGTAGCCGTTAGATGTTTCGTTGCTCTGGACGGGAGGAGACCAGTTGTTGTAGGTGTACTGGGGGTTCCCTGTGTACGGCCTCCTCTCCAGCTCGTCACCCAGCCACTCCACCGCCCACGTCCACTTACGCTTCAGGTCCCCGTTGCTCTGGAGACACACACACACACACACAGGTTAGTACAGGACTGCAGCGTGTGGTAGGGTTAGTTCAGGACTGCAGCGTGTGGTAGGGTTAGTACAGGACTGCAGTGTGTGGTAGGGTTAGTACAGGACTGCAGTGTGTGGTAGGGTTAGTACAGGACTGCAGCGTGTGGTAGGGTTAGTACAGGACTGCAGTGTGTGGTAGGGTTAGTACAGGACTGCAGCGTGTGGTAGGGTTAGTACAGGACTGCAGTGTGTGGTAGGGTTAGTTCAGGACTGCAGTGTGTGGTAGGGTTAGTACAGGACTGCAGCGTGTGGTAGGGTTAGTTCAGGACTGCAGCGTGTGGTAGGGTTAGTACAGGACTGCAGTGTGTGGTAGGGTTAGTACAGGACTGCAGTGTGTGGTAGGGTTAGTACAGGACTGCAGTGTGTGGTAGGGTTAGTACAGGACTGCAGCGTGTGGTAGGGTTAGTACAGGACTGCAGTGTGTGGTAGGGTTAGTACAGGACTGCAGCGTGTGGTAGGGTTAGTACAGGACTGCAGTGTGTGGTAGGGTTAGTTCAGGACTGCAGTGTGTGGTAGGGTTAGTACAGGACTGCAGCGTGTGGTAGGGTTAGTTCAGGACTGCAGCGTGTGGTAGGGTTAGTACAGGACTGCAGTGTGTGGTAGGGTTAGTACAGGACTGCAGTGTGTGGTAGGGTTAGTACAGGACTGCAGTGTGTGGTAGGGTTAGTACAGGACTGCAGTGTGTGGTAGGGTTAGTACAGGACTGCAGCGTGTGGTAGGGTTAGTACAGGACTGCAGTGTGTGGTAGGGTTAGTACAGGACTGCAGTGTGTGGTAGGGTTAGTACAGGACAGTACCTGCAGGATCTGGTATGCCACAGTGCAGGTACTGAAGAGGGCCACCATGCACTTGATACACTGGTAGGCTCGTTTCTGGTAGTGGTTCTTGGAGCGCTGGATGGTGTCGAACAGCCCGTCACGGTCGTCAGGGATACCCTTAAGAACGTTGTGGATCCTGAACACGGAGCAGAACGTCTCAGCAGAGTGTGTGTGTGTGAGGGTGTGTGTGTAAGAATGTGTGATGGCGTGTGTGTGTGTGTGAGGGTGTAAGTGACTCACCTGTGTGTCTGCCAGGAGTCCTCGATGAGCAGGATCTGTAGCAGCAGGTCCAGGTAAGGCCTGAGCTCGTAGGTGTAGGAGTACGCCACCTAGAGGAAGGACAGGGAGCGGACAGAACGTGAGCAGGTGTTAGTGTTCAGGCTGCCCCTCACCTGGTGGAGCAGGTGTTAGTGTTCAGGCTGCCCCTCACCTGCCAGAGCAGGTGTTAGTGTTCAGGCTGCCCCTCACCTGCCAGAGCAGGTGTTAGTGTTCAGGCTGCCCCTCACCTGCTAGAGCAGGTGTTAGTGTTCAGGCTGCCCCTCACCTGCCAGAGCAGGTGTTAGTGTACAGGCTGCCCCTCACCTGGTGGAGCAGGTGTTAGTGTACAGGCTGCCCCTCACCTGCCAGAGCAGGTGTTAGTGTACAGGCTGCCCCTCCCCTGGTGGAGCAGGTGTTAGTGTACAGGCTGCCCCTCACCTGGTGGAGCAGGTGTTAGTGTACAGGCTGCCCCTCACCTGGTGGAGCAGGTGTTAGTGTACAGGCTGCCCCTCACCTGCCAGAGCAGCTCACTGAGCACGGTGGAGGAGAACTGGGGGTTCTCCCAGCAGCTGAAGCGCAGCAGCTTCACCGTCTCCTCCGAGTTGCTGCAGTCCTCGATGATCTTCTTCACGTAGCTCGTTCTCACAAACAGGATCTCTGCAACCAGCTGCTGCAGGGGGGTGATGGGAGCCGTGAGGCTGGGGTCTCCATAGGGGTTGGGCAGGGCTGGGTTACCTGGAGAGAGACCAGAGGGGAAGCATGATACATACAGTAACCAGGAGAGGAGAGGGAGGGACAGGGAGATGGGGAAGGAACAGAGAGAGAGAGAGAAAGAGAGAGGGGAGAGAGAGAGAGAGAGAGAGAGAGAGAGAGAGAGAGGGAAGAGAGAGAGAGAGAGACAGAGAGAGAGGGGAGGGAGAGAGAGACAGAGAGAGAGAGTAAGGGGACAGAGACAGACAGAGAGAGCCTGACCGTTGATGGAGGACTGCATGCGAGCAGACACGTCGCAGCAGCGCAGCAGCTGGGACACCACGGTGTACAGCTTGCCCAGCTCAGCGTACTGGTACTTGATGGGGGGCCCCGGGCCCTCGTCCAGGGCCACCAGCATGAAGGTGGCAGGAACATTCAACTTCAACAGCTGGCTCTTCTCTGCCAAGCCTGGAGGGAGGGAGGGAGTCAGAGAGAGGTTCTCACACAACATGCCTTGCGTGGTTAAACAAGACGCACACAGAAGCTCCCTCAGGCTGGCTCACCCAGGTTGGCATACATGACGAACAGGTTGAAGTACTGCTGCAGGTGGCGTCCGTGCTCTGACACCTCCCTCCTCAGCAGGTTGAGCACTGCTCTCAGCAGGTGGTCGCTCAGACTCAGGTTATCACACGCCTGGTGGGGGCACAGGGCACAGCTCAGCACATTCTCCTCCCCACACCCCATCATCCTATTTCCCCTCTCTTCCTCAATCCTCCATCCATCCCCCCCTCTCTCTTCCTCCTTGCTCTATCCCTTCCTCTCTTCCTCCCTGCTCTATCCCTTCCTCTCTCTTCCATCCCTCCTCCCCCACTCACCTGTGCGGTGCCCCCCGGGGAGGTGGTGGGGGCGGGGCAGGGCCCGTCCTGCAGGGAGAAGTGTGCGATGAAGACGATGAGCTTGGCGAAGGCCCCGCGCACCTCTGCACTCGGACACTCCAGCAGGTGCTCTGAGAAGCGTGTGGGGTAGGAGAACAGCACGCTGTGGGAGAACCAGCAGCGGACGTTCTTACTGTGACGCAGCAAGATGCAGAGAGCATCATACCTGAGGGAGGGGGGGGGAAGAGGATGGGAGTGGAAGACAAACAGGTATTTTCAGTGAAAATGCTCAATCAGCACCTTTGATGAACCTGACCCAGATGAAGTGAGTCACACAGTAAGACCTGCAGCTTCCTCACCAGTCGCTGGCTGGCCCTCGGACCACCTTCTTGGTGTGGAAGCCCGTGCTAAACAGGAAGCGAGCTGCCAACTGGATGCTGATCATGGCAATCTCCTCCGCCTCAGGTAACAGGTGGTCCTGACCTGAGAAATGGAGAGAGAGAGAAAACATTAAGGACCACAGACACCTGTATGCTGGGGGAGGGAGGAGGTGAGGGCTGAGGGAGGGAGGGAGGGAGGAGGTGAGGAGCAGTAGGGGAAGGTACCTGGAGGAGGGTTGAGGTAGACGCTGTTGCAGGTGAGCAGTTTCTTGATGAACTGGAAGTACTCCAGACTGTACTGCATGCGGCTGTGCATGAACTGCACGTTCTGCTTCCTCACGCTGCACTCGATGGCCCCTGGCATCTTCACCTGCAGGAAGATCAAGGTGAGGTATGTGACAAGGAGCAGGACAAGGTGCCTACAGCTGGGCTTAAGGTGTGTGAGGAAGGCCTTAAGACCCAGAACACCAGAAGGTACCTGTGTGAGTATGAATCAGAAATAACCCATACACACCTGAGCCCACACAGCGACAAGCCAAGGTTCACACACACAACTGCCTCACCGTACACACACACACACACACACACACACACACAGACCCAGGTGTTGAGGCCGTACCTGTGGCGGGGTGCTGGGTGGAGAGACGGTGAGCTCGGAGATGCACTTGGCCAGCTCGGCGTCGGCCGGGGCTCCTCCCTGCGTGTCCATCCTCTCGTAGAACAGGATGTAGGCGTTCCACCAGCGCTTCTGCCGGCGGTACGACATCCTCTTCATCATGTGGTCAAACACCTCCCCCATGTACTCTCCCCCAAAGCACTGGCTCTTCATCTCCTCCTCGTCGTCCATCTTGCACTCAGTCACGTCGCCGTCGTCAAACTTGTACCAGCGGTCTTT
Organism: Hypomesus transpacificus; assembly: GCF_021917145.1. Taxonomy (NCBI): domain Eukaryota; kingdom Metazoa; phylum Chordata; class Actinopteri; order Osmeriformes; family Osmeridae; genus Hypomesus; species Hypomesus transpacificus. The sequence continues at coordinate 10,827,214 of NC_061071.1, forward strand.
CTGGCCGCTGTCGCCCCCGGAGACGTCTCGCTGGCCGCTGTCGCCCCCGGAGCCGTCTCGCTGGACGATGTAGGAGTAGTAATGTCCCCCACTGGCCTGGCCCGAGTGCACCAGCACCCCCACCAGGCGGTAGCGGGAACTGCAGCCAGGGGGGTCGGGCTCAGACGGCTCGTTCTGCTGGATCATCTGACAGGAGCAGGGAGGACCGGGAGGACGGGGGGGAAGGAAAGATAAGCAGGTGCACAAAAAGGAGAGAAGACAGCAGGTCAAACACCAGCACAACTAAAAGTTAACGAGGGAGCAGGGCTGCAGCTGCAGTCTTAACGAGGGGGAGTCGGGTACCTGGCTCTCTGGGTTCCCATCATCCCCCTCCAGCTTGGCCACGCCCGCCACGGTGTAGGGCTCCATGTCCAGCTCTCGGGGGAACTCAAAGTAGTCGTTGAACTTGATGGCACACTCCCTCTCCCAGTCGTAGTCGAAGCGCTTTAGCTGGATGGCCAGGACCGGGGGCAGCTTCTTAATGAGCAGCCTCTTCACCGTGTCCACCTGGCAAACACAGCACCACGTCAGGCCAGTCTACCACACACAGCACCACGTCAGGCCAGTCTACCACACACACAGCACCACATCAGGCCAGTCTACCACACACAGCACCACGTCAGGCCAGTCTACCACACACAGCACCACGTCAGGCCAGTCTACCACACACAGCACCACGTCAGGCCAGTCTACCACACACACAGCACCACGTCAGGCCAGTCTACCACACACAGCACCACGTCAGGCCAGTCTACCACACACAGCACCACATCAGGCCAGTCTACCACACACACAGCACCACGTCAGGCCAGTCTACCACACACAGCACCACGTCAGGTCAGTCTACCACACACAGCACCACGTCAGGCCAGTCTACCACACACAGCACCACGTCAGGCCAGTCTACCACACACAGCACCACATCAGGCCAGTCTACCACACACAGCACCACGTCAGGCCAGTCTACCACACACAGCACCACATCAGGTCAGTCTACCACACACAGCACCACGTCAGGCCAGTCTACCACACACACAGCACCACATCAGGCCAGTCTACCACACACACAGCACCACGTCAGGCCAGTCTACCACACACAGCACCACGTCAGGCCAGTCTACCACACACAGCACCACATCAGGCCAGTCTACCACACACACAGCACCACGTCAGGCCAGTCTACCACACACAGCACCACGTCAGGCCAGTCTACCACACACACACACAGCACCACGCCAGGTCAGTCTACCACACACACACAGCACCACGTCAGGCCAGTCTACCACACACAGCACCATGTCAGGCCAGTCTACCACACACAGCACCACATCAGGCCAGTCTACCACACACAGCACCACGTCAGGCCAGTCTACCACACACAGCACCACGTCAGGCCAGTCTACCACACACAGCACCACGTCAGGTCAGTCTACCACACACAGCACCACGTCAGGCCAGTCTACCACACACACAGCACCACGTCAGGCCAGTCTACCACACACACACAGCACCACGTCAGGCCAGTCTACCACACACAGCACCACATCAGGCCAGTCTACCACACACAGCACCACGTCAGGCCAGTCTACCACACACAGCACCACGTCAGGTCAGTCTACCACACACAGCACCACGTCAGGCCAGTCTACCACACACACAGCACCACGTCAGGCCAGTCTACCACACACACACACAGCACCACGCCAGGTCAGTCTACCACACACACACACAGCACCACGTCAGGCCAGTCTACCACACACAGCACCACGTCAGGCCAGTCTACCACACACAGCACCACATCAGGCCAGTCTACCACACACACAGCACCACGTCAGGCCAGTCTACCACACACAGCACCACGTCAGGCCAGTCTACCACACACAGCACCACGTCAGGCCAGTCTACCACACACAGCACCACGTCAGGCCAGTCTACCACACACACAGCACCACGTCAGGTCAGTCTACCCCACACAGCACCACGTCAGGTCAGTCTACCACACACAGCACCACGTCAGGCCAGTCTACCACACACAGCACCACGTCAGGTCAGTCTACCACACACAGCACCACGTCAGGCCAGTCTACCACACACAGCACCACACTGTTCAGAAGGTGTATTGAGTGTGACATCCAAGTAATACAATTTCCATAAGAAAGCCTTATATAGCAATAGAGAAAATGAGGTTCACAGTCTGTTAACATCAAACAGCAGGACACTAGGATCAGAGGAGGAAAGCCACAGGTCAGGAGAAAAGGAGAGGAACCTTCTTGTTGCACTTTTCACAGTGGTAGGCGTTGGCCCCCTCCAGCAGGTCTCCCTTCACGTACTGCTCCATGGAGTCCAGAAGGTTCTGGTGGTTTCTGATGTCCACGTTCAACGTGGTGAAGGACTCCTCACACTCATACCTACACACACACACACACTCTGATGCACTGGTACCATATATGTTTGTGTGTGTGTACAGTGTGTGTACCTGTGCCCTGTAGTGTGTGTGTGTGTGTGTGTGTGTGTACCTGTGAGGACAGCCCTGGCAGATCTTCTGGTCAGCGAAGGAGCCCCCCAGCACCTTGCTGAGCATGGAGGCATGTCCCAGGGCTTTCAGAGCCTCGTCCAGACTGTCCACCAGGGAGTTCAAGAACTCCAGCGCATCGTGCTGCTCGCGCAGGTTCACCGGCTCCCCCCACAACCTGCAGGGGGGAGGGAGGGAGGGAGGGAGGGAGGGAGGGAGGGAGGGAGGGAGGGAGGGAGGGAAAAGAATACAAGAGGGAGGGAGGAATTAAAGAATGGAATGACTACACCTACTGAGAGTTTGGGTTGGTTACAGGTGTTGATCTGTGGACATCACCTATGATAAGGGCTCTACGATGGAAGCAAATCAGTGACATCATGTTTTGAATTTGAAAGTCATTGAATACTTAATATTGACATTTAAACACCACCAAATGTGTTGGTTTTCAATTCACCTCTTTAAAATTGAAATAAGAATTTATTTCAATGTTTAAGGTTTGGAAATTCGGGTTGCAAAAATTCTATCAAAAAACTATTCAAAACTATTCAAATAGAACAAAATTCAGGCTTCCCAAATTTGAATGGTGAAACTCGGATCCCAAAAATTTCAAAACCAAAAAATTGGAGCTGAAAGCTCAAGATTTATTTGGACTCCAATTCTTTGGACTCCAATTCTTTCACCTCAAATTTTGGGGATCTGAATTTCACCTTTAAGCAGCCTGAATTTGGTTCTCTTTGAATTTCTGAAGCTTGAATTATTTTTTTTCCTTTAAATTCATATAGCAATTTTAAAAAGAGGTACATTCTAAACAAACCCATTTGGTGGTGTTTACATTTCAATATTAAGTATTCAATACCTTTTAAAATTCAAAACTTAATGTCACTGATTTACTTCCATACTCTCTCATACAAATCGAATTTGACCAAAACATTTTCTAAATGAAATAATATGATAATGGACCCTGGACTTGCAACCAAACGAGGGACGATGGTTGCAGCGTGGAACCCACCTGAACTGCTTCCAGAACCCTCTGGGGACGTAGTACTGCAGCCTGGAGGCGGCCAGGTGACCAAAGATGACCTGCAGGTGGCGCAGCACCCCCATGTTGTACTCCTTCCTGTCCTCAGACTTTGGCTTGTCGTCTAACTGGTGGCTGTAGCTAAACACCTCGTCCCGAGGGTCAGCGTTACTCTGACAACAACAACACGTGACTTTATGTCCGGCCCACAGTGACGTACAGGAACGCAAGTGCATAGTTCAACAGGAAGTAGACCAGACCCTCCTAGCCTGGACCCTGTCTCACCCCTCCTAGCCTGGACCCCGTCTCCTGTCTCACCCCTCCTACCCTGTCTCCTGTCTCACCCCTCCTACCCTGTCTCCTGTCTCACCCCTCCTAGCCTGTCTCCTGTCTCACCCCTCCTACCCTGTCTCCTGTCTCACCCCTCCTACCCTGTCTCCTGTCTTACCCCTCCTACCCTGTCTCCTGTCTCACCCCTCCTACCCTGTCTCCTGTCTCACCCCTCCTACCCTGTCTCCTGTTTCACCCCTCCTAGCCTGTCTCCTGTCTCACCCCTCCTACCCTGTCTCCTGTCTCACCCCTCCAACCCTGTCTCTTGTCTCACCCCTCCTACCCTGTCTCCTGTCTCACCCCTCCTACCCTGTCTCCTGTCTCACCCCTCCTACCCTGTCTCCTGTCTCACCCCTCCTACCCTGTCTCCTGTCTCACCCCTCCTACCCTGTCTCCTGTCTCACCCCTCCTACCCTGTCTCCTGTCTCACCCCTCCTACCCTGTCTCTTGTCTCACCCCTCCTACCCTGTCTCCTGTCTCACCCCTCCTACCCTGTCTCCTGTCTCACCCCTCCTAGCCTGTCTCCTGTCTCACCCCTCCTAGCCCGTCTCCTTTCTCCTGTCTCACCCCTCCTAGCCTGTCTCCTGTCTCCTGTTTCACCCCTCCTTGCCTGGACCCTGTCTCCTGTCTCACCTCGCTCTCCTGCTTCTCATCTCCTGACGTCTCTTCGTCCACGTCGGTCCCGGTTCCCTCCACGGCCAGGATACCGTTGCGTATGGGTGGGATCATGTAGAGCTGCTGGATGACTGAGTTCATGTAGCAGGTGGCGCCCGCGTTCTTCAGGCCCACGAAGCCCTTGGTGGGCCGCGGGCCTACTGGGGGCAGGTACTCCCACTCCGTCAGAGACTCACAGCCTGGGGGAGGAGAAGGAAATGAGTCCAGAAGATTTGGTTCAATTCCCTCACTGACGCCTTTATAAATATAAGAAAGGTTGTTACTCTTCCAATAAAAGTTCCTGAATAACTGGCGCTCCTCAGTGAATACAATGCAAGTGTAGCTTCCATGGAAGGCGTTTACCTAGGTAGTACATGTCGGTTAGCGTGTCGACGATCTGCTTGAGGTTGCGTACGCAGCCCACCGCCAGCGCCACCAGCAGCTCCAAGCCAGCGTTGATGGAGGCAGGGCTGCTGCACACAGGGATGGCCTGCTCAGGGGGGAACTCCCCACTCTTCATGTACTGCAGGAACACGTTAGACGCTGGGAAGATGAAGTCATCTATCAGCTCCTGGAGAGAGAGGGAGAGGGAGAGAGAGAGAGAGAGAGAGAGGGATACAAAGTGTTAAAACGGACGGGTGTAGCTAGGTGGTAGCTCATTTGACTGCAGATCTCGTACAGTGCTTTACAGGAAGCAGACCCCCCTCGTACAGTGCTTTACAGGAAGCAGACCCACCTTGATGAGGTTAGCCCCTCCCGTCTCACAGCCGATGTAGAACTTCTTCTGTGGAGTCTGGAAAGAGAGCAGCTCCTTGGTGACCCCCAGGTGACCTTCCAGAATGGTCTCCTCCACCCCAGTCTCCCCCGATCGCTTCACCTCGTCCTGAGAAGACAGCACACCGTCACCACAACAGGCTCTCCAAACAGCACACCGCAAACTCCAGGACAGCCACGATGGGTGGGGTCAGGTGGGGGAAGTTAGAGAGGTCTGGGGCTCACCCTGATCTTCTTGAGCCAGGCGATCTGGTTGTTGAGCAGCACCTCGGCGTTGGGCAGGTTGATGTTGCTGTTGTAGGCATAGTTGAGGAGGTGTCTCAGCAGGGTGAAGTAGTCTCCCGCCTGCTTGGCCCGCTCTTTGGCTGTCGTCTGGAGAGATCAATACTCACAGCGTTCACAAGAGAAAGGCTTTCAGACAGGGGCACACCTCAACTAACACGCTCCTCAGCTGCCGGGCGTTCCCAGGCAGGGAGCAGCAGCTGGGAGGGGAGGACAGACTCACCCCCAACACGGTGAACAGCAGAGTGATGAAGAACAGGAGGGGTCTGTGGCCCATGCAGCACCTGGTGGCCATGAGGAAGAACTGCTCCTGGGCCATCTGCCTCACAGACCTGCACACACACACACACGTCAGAGGGGTGTGAGGACGCAGTCATGAGGGAGGAGGACAGAGAGAGAGAGAGAGAGAGAGAGAGAGAGAGAGAGAGAGAGAGAGAGAGAGAGAGAGAGAGACAGCAAGAGAGAGAGAGACAGCAAGAGAGAGAGAGACAGCAAGAGAGAGAAAGAGAGAGAGGGAGAGAAAGAGAGACAGCAAGAGAGAGAGAGAGACAGCAAGAGAGAGAGAGAGAGAGTGAAAGAGGAGGGAGAGCCAGCCAGCCGTACGTACTTGCTGTGGCAGTGCAGCAGCAGGTCTATGATGAAGGTCTGCCAGGCCTTCTCCTTGCTGAGGGTGTCCAGGGCCGTGGGCAGCAGGGCAAAGCACAGGGTCATGACCTCCAGGGCCTCGCAGCACACCTGCTCATCCTCCCCATCTGGCTCCTGCCCCGCGTTCGTCTGCACGGGGAGACACGGGTTAACACTCTCACACACACACACACACACACACACACACACACACACACACACACACACACACACACACACACACCCACACACACTGGGAGGGAGTGTGGCGTGTGGCGGTCACCTTCTCGTAGATCTGGCTGATGTCTTCGTTGGAGCTGAAGACCAGCTGCACAGTGCCGCAGCCAGACGCCCACACGATCTTCTGCACCGCCCGGATCACACAGATGTCTGGGATGTACTTAGACGCCTGGAAGAAGTTCTGCTGGAGACACCGGAGGAAACACTCACATTCAGGCTTTAGGAATTCAATACACATTTACATTTGACCTAAAACATTTGTACAACTTGAACTGTACCAATAAAACCTACCAATACCAATCCTACCTCATTATAGGTATGTATGTGTAGTTCTTTTGTTAATGTAACCTTAATGTCAAGTGTATCTAAATCTACGAGCATGATGTTTGCTACAGGCGGCTTGAGGGGGCGTGTCCTCACCTCTTCAGAGATCTGCTGAGCCAACCGGATGGCCACGTTGCGCAGCATGCACTCAGAGGCGGGGTTTGGGATGTTCTGGAGCGCATTCTGCAGCACCAGAGCCTGGTCGTGCGTGGCCTGGTTGATCTGGAAGGACAGGCCAGTTAGGACTGGGGTTCCCCTCACACAGGGGGAGGAGGGGTCAAAGGGGTCTGTGAGGCGCCGCTCTCCTCGGTGAACAAGTCTTACAGGGTTATTTACCGGTGAGGCTGGGTTGGTGCCCTCCACCACCGGCTGGCACGCCTCCGCCACCGCCTTGACGTGCCCAAAGCCCACGGCGGTGAGCAGCAGCTTGGCGATCTTCAGGGCGTTGAGGTACGCCCCCCGACGGGTCTCCATGTCGGCGCTGGGCAGGAAGTTGTTCCTGGTGAGCATGCTCAGTACGAGCGGGAGCCCGCCGCTCTTCAGGAAGTTGAACTGGAAGTCGCAGGCGTCCTCTCCCAGGGTGCCACTGGCGGGCATGAGCAGAGCGTACACCACCTGGAGAGGGAGGGAGGGAGAGAGGGCATGAGCAGAGCGTACACCACCTGGAGAGGGAGGGAGGGAGGGAGAGAGGGCATGAGCAGAGCGTACACCACCTGGAGAGGGAGGGAGGGAGAGAGGGCATGAGCAGAGCGTACACCACCTGGAGAGGGAGGGAGGGAGGGAGAGAGGGCATGAGCAGAGCGTACACCACCTGGAGAGGGAGGGAGGGAGGGAGGGAGGGAGGGAGGGCATGAGCAGAGCGTACACCACCTGGAGAGGGAGGGAGGGCATGAGCAGAGCGTACACCACCTGGAGAGGGAGGGAGGGGAGGGCATGAGCAGAGCGTACACCACCTGGAGAGGGAGGGAGGGAGAGAGGGCATGAGCAGAGCGTACACCACCTGGAGAGGGAGGGAGGGAGAGAGGGAGTCACTCAGGGGGGCGAGGAGGGCATGAGCAGAGCGTACACCACCTGGAGAGGGAGGGAGAGAGGGAGGGAGGGAGTCACTCAGGGGGGCGAGGAGGGCAGGAACAGGTGGGCTGGATTTATACTGGAGGAGTGAGCTGAACCACTTCTCTCTCACACACACACACACACAGCCCTGTTCCTCTGCTACCCACCTCGGTGAGGTAAAGCACTTGGGAAGGCGAGGGGCTGAAGAAGCGGGAGTCCAGAGTGGGGCTGAGGCTGTTCTCCCCCAGCTTGGCGTGGTCCAGACAGATGGCTCGCAGGTTCTCCACCGTGCTAGTGTCTACACACAACCACAACCAGTTAGCAGTGTCTACACACAACCACAACCAGTTAGCAGTGTCTAAACACAACCACAACCAGTTAGCAGTGTCTACACACAACCACAACCAGTTAGCAGTGTCTACACACAACCACAACCAGTTAGCAGTTTTTAAACACAATGACAACCAGTTAGTAGTGAGGCCTGTGTGTATACGTGTGTAGATGTGTGTGTACCTGGGGGCATGAGCTTGGTCAGTAGCCTGGCTCCGTCTCGGAGCAGGGGCATGTTGAGGGTGCAGCCCAGGTCGGCCACCTGCCACAGGAAGGAGATGTAGCGCAGGTGCAGAGACATGATCTGGAGACAGGAGAGACACCACACATCTGGTTACACTGACCGGGATGTTGGGGGGTGTGTGTGTGTGTCTCTGCTTGTGTGTGAGTGTGTTTATGTGTGTCTCACCACTCCAGGAAGACAGCTCTCCACCTCAGGGTTGGGGCCCTCGCTGAAGTGGTTGCCGTGGTTCCCAGGTGAGCCGGTGGAGGAGTCTGAGGAACTGTCAGGACTGGACGGCACAGTGGCACTCACCTGGGTGAGCTTAGCTGTTATCAGCTGGGGCAAGAGAGAGACACCTGGGTGAGCTTAGCTGTTATCAGCTGGGGCAAGAGAGAGACACCTGGGTGAGCTTAGCTGTTATCAGCTGGGGCAAGAGAGAGACACCTGGGTGAGCTTAGCTGTTATCAGCTGGGGCAAGAGAGAGACACCTGGGTGAGCTTAGCTGTTATCAGCTGGGGCAAGAGAGACACCTGGGTGAGCTTAGCTGTTATCAGCTGGGGAGAGAGACACCTGGGTGAGCTTAGCTGTTATCAGCTGGGGCAAGAGAGAGACACCTGGGTGAGCTTAGCTGTTATCAGCTAGAGGAGAGAGAGACACCTGGGTGAGCTTAGCTGTTATCAGCTGGGGGAGAGACACCTGGGTGAGCTTAGCTGTTGTCAGCTGGGGAGAGACACCTGGGTGAGCTTAGCTGTTATCAGCTGGGGAGAGACACCTGGGTGAGCTTAGCTGTTATCAGCTGGGGCAAGAGAGAGACACCTGGGTGAGCTTAGCTGTTATCAGCTGGGGAGAGACACCTGGGTGAGCTTAGCTGTTATCAGCTGGGGGAGAGAGACACCCTGGGTGAGCTTAGCTGTTATCAGCTGGGGGAGAGAGAGACACCTGGGTGAGCTTAGCTGTTATCAGCTGGGGGAGAGAGACACCTGGGTGAGCTTAGCTGTTATCAGCTGGGGCAAGAGAGACACCTGGGTGAGCTTAGCTGTTATCAGCTGGGGAGAGAGGGGTCATACACCTGGGTGAGCTTAGCTGTTATCAGCTGGGAGA
>NC_061071.1:10837217-10948312 GCF_021917145.1 Hypomesus transpacificus
TGAGACTGACCTTCCACAGGTAGTCCAGTCCGATGAGCTCCAGATCGTCCATCATGTAGGCCCTACGCTTGGCCACCAGCTTGCCCTCGCGGCAGTTGACGGCCTTGAAGAACCTCTCGAAGCACTTCATCCCGTTCTCTGTCAGCAGAGACGGGTCCAGCTGCAGAACGTTGTTCTCAAAGAAGTCCTTGTTGATGTCTGGGTCCAGGTCAGGCTCGTCGCCCATCAGCTTGGAGTACCTGGGGAGAGAGGTCAGGGGTCAGGGAGGGAGCACACACCTCACAGGCAGGCTGTTACTATGAGGGGGTGTGTGTGTGTACCATTTGAAACAGGCCTCGCGGTCACACAGGAAGACAGCACTCTCAGCCAGACACTTCCAGATCTGCTTGGCCTGGGGAGCACAGAGCCACAACTGGCCGTCCTTCAGCAGGAACCTGGAGAGAGAGAGAGAGAGAGAGGGGGGGAGAGAGAGGGAGAGAGAGAGAGAGGCAGACATGGACAAAGGTCAATACTAACACACCACTGACTAACCATCGTGGTCACAAGACAAAACACAGGCAACTGCTCACACAGTCCATAACACTCTCACCCCTCCTCCTCCTCACCCCCCCCCCCCCCCCCCTCCTCACCTCAGGAAGTTTAGTCTTTCCTGAACTTCCTGTACGTGGCTGTATCGGCTCCCCACCCTCACATTCTGGGGGTCGAAGTCCGCGTGCTCTGCTGGGAGAACCAAGGGAGAACTTGGGAGTTAGACACTGGTCACCTGACCTCCCTGCCCCCCTTATGCTACAACACCTGCTGTTCCTGCACCCTGCTCCCCCCCCCGCTACAACACCTGCTGTTCCTGCACCCTGCTCCCTCCCCCCCGCTACAGGACCTGCTGTTCCTGCACCCTGCTCCCTCCCCCCCGCTACAGGACCTGCTGCTCCACCTGCTCCCCCCCCCCGCTACAACACCTGCTGTTCCTGCACCCTGCTCCCTCCCCCCCGCTACAGGACCTGCTGTTCCTGCACCCTGCTCCCTCCCCCCCCACTACAGGACCTGCTGCTCCACCTGCTCCCTCCCCCCCCCCGCTACAACACCAGCTGTTCCTGCACCCTGCTCCCTCCCCCCCGCTACAGCACCTGCTGTTCCTGCACCCTGCTCCCCCCCCCGCTACAGGACCTGCTGTTCCTGCACCCTGCTCCCCCCCCCCCCGCTACAGGACCTGCTGTTCCTGCACCCTGCTCCCTCCCCCCCCCCCCCCCCGCTACAGGACCTGCTGTTCCTGCACCCTGCTCCCTCCCCCCCCCCCGCTACAGGACCTGCTGTTCCTGCACCCTGCTCCCTCCCCCCCCCCGCTACAGCACCTGCTGTTCCTGCACCCTGCTCCCTCCCCCCCGCTACAGGACCTGCTGTTCCTGCATCCTGCTCCCTCCCCCCCCCCCCCGCTACAGGACCTGCTGTTCCTGCACCCTGCTCCCTCCCCCCCTGCGCTACAGCACCTGCTGTTCCTGCACCCTGCTCCCCCCGCTACAGGACCTGCTGTTCCTGCACCCTGCTCCCTCCCCCCCCCCCGCTACAGGACCTGCTGTTCCTGCACCCTGCTCCCCCCCCCCGCGCTACAGCACCTGCTGTTCCTGCACCCTGCTCCCCCCCCCCCGCTACAGGACCTGCTGTTCCTGCACCCTGCTCCCCCCCCCCCCCCCGCTACAACACCTGCTGTTCCTGCACCCTGCTCCCTCCCCACCGCTACAGGACCTGCTGTTCCTGCACCCTGCTCCCCCCCCCCCGCTACAGGACCTGCTGTTCCTGCACCCTGCTCCCTCCCCCCCCCCGCTACAGGACCTGCTGTTCCTGCACCCTGCTCCCCCCCCCCCCCGCTACAGGACCTGCTGTTCCTGCACCCTGCTCCCTCCCCCCCCCGCTACAGGACCTGCTGTTCCTGCACCCTGCTCCCTCCCCCCCGCTACAGGACCTGCTGTTCCTGCACCCTGGCCCCTCCCCCCCCGCTACAGGACCTGCTGTTCCTGAACCCTGCTCCCTCCCCCCCCCCACTACAGGACCTGCTGTTCCTGCACCCTGCTCCCTCCCCCCCCCGCTACAGGACCTGCTGTTCCTGCACCCTGCTCCCTCCCCCCCGCTACAGGACCTGCTGTTCCTGCACCCTGGCCCCTCCCCCCCCCGCTACAGGACCTGCTGTTCCTGAACCCTGCTCCCTCCCCCCCCCCCCACTACAGGACCTGCTGTTCCTGCACCCTGCTCCCTCCCCCCCCCCGCTACAGGACCTGCTGTTCCTGCACCCTGCTCCCTCCCCCCCCTGCTACAGGACCTGCTGTTCCTGCACCCTGGCCCCCCCTCCACCCTGCTCCTTGCCTCGTGAGGCCGCGACGCTGGAGCAGACGGGGAACCAACCTTTGGAGAACTGGCGCATGGTCTCCATGTAGGCTGACAGGTTCTCAGCCACCAGGGTGACCAGCGCGTGGTTGTGCTGCAGCTGGTTGATCAGGTCATGGCGGTAGAACACGTGAGGACTCCTCTGGGTCTGACTGCAGGACAGGAGGAGAAGAGGAAAGGAGGCACGAGGGGGGAGGACAGGAGGAGAGACAGAGGAATCCAGTGAATACTGACATCTTAACTGATTTGAAAGCAACCAGTGTTGATGTTATCTACTTAGATGAGTGCCTATACATGTGAAGCACCATGACAGGCATAACTAAAAAAGCTCTAAAGTGTAGACTGATGAATAGATAAGAAAGATAGAAGGATATAGAGACAGAGAAATACTGCATTCATCCACTAGGGGGATTTGAGCATACTAGCAGTGTATCAAAAACAGTTACACACAAACTAACTATGTAAACTAACTAACTATGTATCCAGTTGCACACGTCAGGATGATGAAATATCCCATCATCTGTGTCATGGACCAGGAGGGCCTCCTCAGGTGTCATGGACCAGGAGGGCCTCCTCCCTGTGGCCTCAGCTGTGTCATGGACCAGGAGGGCCTCCTCCCTGTGGCCTCAGCTGTGTCATGGACCAGGAGGGCCTCCTCAGGTGTCATGGACCAGGAGGGCCTCCTCCCTGTGGCCTCAGCTGTGTCATGGACCAGGAGGGCCTCCTCAGGTGTCATGGACCAGGAGGGCCTCCTCCCTGTGGCCTCAGCTGTGTCATGGACCAGGAGGGCCTCCTCAGGTGTCATGGACCAGGAGGGCCCTCCTCCCTGTGGCCTCACCTGAGGTTCTGCGGTGCCTCTCCAAACAGGCTGCAGATCTCTCTGATCTGCTTCAGGGCCGGGATCACCCACTTCTCATTGGTCCGGAGCTCCTCGATGAAGCGGTCGATCCACTGGATCTTCTGGGTGTCTCTGTCCTGCAGGCGTGGAGACGGAGGGTGAGACAGGATGGAGGTGAGACAGGATGGAGGTAAGACAGGATGGAGGTGAGACAGGATCAGGTTCTCTCTCAAGGAGAAGGTACCTGCGAGCAGCTGTAGTCCAGGATCTTGATGTGAGCGCTGAGGGCCTGGTCCATGATATCCACAGGCACGTCATCACTGTGCGCCAGGTTCCACAGCAGGTTGAGCACCTTGTGGGCCATCACGCCGTCCTTATCGTCCTCCGCCAGCCGCCTGATCAGCTCCAGCAGCTTCTCACGCTGCTTCTTACTGGCACTGGTCCAGCTGGCCTGCACACACACACAAAGGCACACACACACACACACACTCACTGAGGTTAACTAGGATGGTGTGGTGATGCAGGGTGAGGGACTAGGATGGTGTGGTGATGCAGGGTGAGGGACTAGGATGGTGTGGTGATGCAGGGTGAGGGACTAGGATGGTGTGGTGATGCAGGGTGAGGGACTAGGATGGTGTGGTGATGCAGGGTGAGGGACTAGGATGGTGTGGTGATGCAGGGTGAGGGACTAGGATGGTGTGGTGATGCAGAGGGATCTCTAGCTCACCTTGAAGCAGTCGAACAGATGGTCCAGCTGCTCAGGGGAGAAGTCCCAGGCCAGCTTGGCCAGGAGGTCGTGGACGTTCTTCACTATGGCCTCGTGTTTCCCAGCCTGACAAACACGGGCAGGGAAATCAGGACTGCACGCTTTTATACTGATGCTGGTTGCACCAGAAAATGGGCATTTGTATCCTTCTTAATCCGCCTTAGAAAACACTCAAGCATACTTTTGGATCAAATACAGACAGAAAATCATTTGTGGAGGGAGAACTTTTGACGGCGGGGTGAGGAGGGGAGGGTGGGAAGGTGTCCCTGGGCAGGTGTGTCCTCACCTGAGCCGCCCAGATGCTGTCCAGGTCCTGCATGGTCAGAGCCTTCTCCTTGATGACAAAGCGAAGGATCTTCTCAAGCTTCTCCACGTACTGGGGCTGGTGCAGGCTGTCCCTCAACACGATGGACAGGATGTGGTTCTGCTGGATCCACTCCTGAGCGGGGGAGAGAGAGAAAGGGAGAGACAGATACAGACATGAACACAACTCTCCATCAGTGGCTGCTTCATACAGCATTCATACAGCATTCAAACCTGTCCACTAATATCAGGATTTAACACTTCAGACTTCCCAGAATGCACTGTTTCCCGTCCTATAACAGAACACGTGTGTATGTGTCCTCACCGCCATGCGTTCAGCCGTCAGCCACTCCTCCTCCTCAGGGTTGCCATGGCGGTGTGTGTAGTAGGACACACTGGAGATGACCTTGTTCACCTCATTCAGAGCGTTCATCTTGCCGTTGAAAGAGGAGATCTGCAGTAACCTGTATGACCAACCAATCAAGGATGTCAAGCACGAGCCAATCAAAACGCAGTGACTGACGCACAACCATCACCTGACCCAGGGGTGTAGGAGCAACTTTTGAAAAACTGAACAATCTGATTTAACAGCATTTTTATCCTCAGCTTTAAAAAAGCTGTCCTTCCCATGTTTCAAAACAAACCTGAGCTAAAGATAAATAATAAGGATGAAAACCTGAGGATCATCTTCAGGCGGAAGATCTCCAGGTTCTTCACGGTCTCCTCCTGGCCGGGGACCCTGGATGCTAGGTTCTTCAGGGACTTGATGATCATGGACAGAGCGTCATTCTTGGCCTCGTTCTTGGCCTCCTTCTTCAGTTCCTCGTCCGTGAGGTTCTCCAAGAACTGAGGGACCATCTCGATCACCGGGAGGAAGAACTTCTTTACCGTGTGCAGCGTGAGGAACTCGTAACACTGCCCGAACGGTCTGTACCACACACACACACACACACACGTCAGGAAGGAGCATTTAGCCGGCAGCGAGAGCAGCCAGTGTGGTGTGTTTGAGAGCGTACTTGATGAGGGCAGCGATTATCTGGACGTTGAGGGCCTGTCCACTCATGAAGCGATCCTGGAGGGTCTGAAACCCATTCAGAGTTCCAAACTTGTTGATGAGATCCACCAGCCATCCCTGCGGGAGAGAGATGGGACACACAGCCAGAGGATGAGTTCTACTACAGAAATACATTTTTAAGGTTTTCACAAATTAATCGAATGAAGAATTATGATTATTATTCAGTGAACAGAGAAAGTTCTGTCTGTCTATGTGATGCATTTACTTGAACGTAAATGCAAAATAAATGTCCATCCTAAAGGGACAATAAAATCGACCCTTGTACTGACCCCTGCCCCTGCCCCTACCTTGGGCGAACGGGGATCGGGGGGGCGCGCGTACAGCTCGTCGTCGGCCGGCGTGGCGCCGGCAGGGACGGTCTCAGAGGGCCGTGTGCCGTTGTAGATGTGGAACTTGCAGTGGGGGTTGACGGCCATGGCCAGCAGCTCCAGCAGAGGAAACCAGTCCTGAGAGAGCTTGCTCACACACAGCTCCACCAGGCGGTGGGTGTTGTTGATGATGCATCTCTGCAGGAAAGGAAGAAAAGAATCTATTTTAAAACATTTAAACCATTTTATTTTGAGATTTAGATGTGAAGTCAAAGGTTGTTTCTAGCTTAAAGGTTGAGTCCACTGTATAACCAAGCTGTAGCTGGTCTGGTGTCGGCTTGTCCTCAGCCTCTACAGCAGCAGTCTGAACTTTGACTCCAAACTTACGTGAATCTCAAACTTCCACCCGCTCACGGCCTCGTCTGTGAGGATCTTGGTGAAAGAGATGGTCAGACCGTCACGGAAAAACCTCTGGCAGGCCTCACACTTCCCATCCAGCCCTGAGGATACACGGCACGAGGTTTCACACACAAGAACGGTACTAAAGTGTCTGCCAAAACGCTCTCATCATCAGCCTACAACACTAGCATGGGTTCTGGGTCGGTATTCCAGCCCATCATGCACAACACACAGACACTCACCTTTTTTACTAAGGTCGATAGCAGCTTCAAGTAGGACCTCTAACTCCCCCTTTGGTAGGACTGGTACAACCCAGCGAGGCCTGAGCAGGGAGAGCAGGTCAGACCAGGGGGCACAGTCATGTGCCTATACATGGCAGTGTGTGTGTATGCAAGTAAGTAAGTAAGTAAGACTTTATTTATATAGCACTTTTCATACAAGAATTGCAGCTCAAAGTGCTTTTACATGCTCTGGGCTCGCCTGCCCGCCTGACCGGGTAAATGAAAAAACGATAAGAGTGTGTGTGTGTGTGTGTGTGTGTGTGTGTGTGTGTGTGTGTGTACCTGTTGATCATGTCGTCCAGCTTGGCCAGATCTGTGTGGGGGAAAGCAGGCTCGTCCTCCTCCAGGGCGGGGGCAGCATCGCCCTGGCCCTGCTCCTCCGCTGGGCTGACCGGGGAAGGCTCTGTGGACGAGCTGGGGGATGCCGTCTGGAGAGCGCACACACGTCACGTAAACACACACATCAAGTACACTCACACACGCCCACGTACACAACACCCCCACACACACACACAGAGAGTCCCCCTCACCTGGTTCTGTGGGGGAGGGGGCGGGCTCTGAGCGTCAGGCGCCTGGCCCTGGCTGTCATTGCCGCCGACAGGAGAGCCTCGGGTGGTGGCCGTCATGCTCGCCACGGGGCAGATCTTGGCAATCTTGTCCGCTTTAGGAGGCCCTGGCCTGGGGAGGAATCACTGCCTGCTCCTGGGCAGGGACGGAGAACCTGCGGCCGGCTGCGAGGGAAAGCTCCACCTGAGGGCCAGCGCGGGCTGCAGAGAACATTGCAGAACCTGACACAGACAGGAAGGAACACATGAGAGGTTTCATGTTTGGCATTCCTCCACAGGTGTGAGACGTGTGTGTGTGTGTGTGTGTCGTGTGTGTGTGTGAGGTGAGGGCTGCTTCCTGGTCCTTCTCCTAATAATGGCACAACAGGTGCCCTCAGTCCCTAAGCCAGGTGCCCTCAGTCCCTAAGCAGGTGTGTTTCAAACCTGCTTCCTGATACCATCTCTGACATCATTTATGGAGGCTGAAAGCCTGGTCTTGCTGGGTTATCAATGAGGTAGGCAATTCCGCTGTTAAACCACTATCGAGATAAACAGGGTGAGAATCTGTCAACTACACAGACACAAACATGGAGTCCTGCCCAGACACACGCCCACCTCCAGCCTAGTGTTACCTCTCCTATTTCGACTTCAGCTTTGAGGTAGACTGGCCCGGACTTTCACCATACACCACACCATGCTATTAATAGGTGTCTGTCAAACTGGTCCAGATAGCTGTGCAACAAATTGGTTCATTCAGCCATTGCACCAAACACTCACTGACCGTGCTTGCAGGAGAATTAAAAAGTTAATGGGAGGGACTCAATCTGTCAATGTGAATTTTAAAAAAAATTGGCCAACGTATGAACTTTGGCCTCCTCCTTTAGTTATCCATTTGTGCAAGTTAGCAAGAGAACTCATTACTAAACAATTGGCTAAACTCAGTTTAATTGGCTAAACTCACTCTCACTTTACTAAACTCAAATGGCTACACAGGACAAGTCTTGAAATCCTGTCAGTCATGACGGTTCTCTGGTCTGAGACTAGCGTGAGCACCGCTTCCTGTCTGCTGCTAAAACTCCAGCTCAGTAACTCTCTCTGGAGCACAACCCATGCAGTGGACCGTACAATGTTTTTGATGCAAATAACAGTATGCTGATGATGACAACTGTTTCACCTCTAACCTAACTGTTACAACTGTGGGGGCTTCTGAAAGGAAAAGGTATCAAAGATATAGCTTATTCTAAGATAGGCAGAGAGTTAGAGATGACCCATGTACCCCTCTGAGTGCAGATCCTGAGAGGAACCCAAGACCTGGAGAGCTCACCTACAAAATGACTCAGATTGATATTTAACTACATGTGGGCAGTTTGCAAGTTTGACAGGTAGAAGTCTACCCTCAAGAGAAGCTGGAGCAGTCATAAGTGTTGTAAACTAGTCATACGTGTTGTAAACTAGTCATACGTGATGTAAACTAGTCCGAAAGAAAGTGTCCCATGCAGATCCTAGGAAGAGCCCATAAGATTCTATATTTTGATTTGAAACATGAGTTTGGACAGGTTTATTTCGCTTTAGGCTAGCCAATGTCCTATTGCTCCGTTTGCCCTTGCCAATAATGAATGGGCTTTAGTGGGCCATTCTCTGTACAAGAAGATACAGTAAAGTGTAAATGATGATACTTCGCCTATAGTGTTGACACTGCCAGCAGTGAGGCTTGTAAAGTCAGCTGATAAGACCTGCGGTTAGGAACTGGTAACACGGGTTTCTGTGACGCCGGGTTCAAAACACTCATACATTTCAGAACAAAAAAACATATGATTGTTGGTTTAACTCTTTATCACTGCCTTTGAGACAAATTGGTGAGTCACAAAGATAGACAACGGAACTGACGGAACGGAAACATTAGTGCTAAACCATGGCCTTGCTAGTACTGGCCTGCAAAGAAAATTTTTAGGCCTGCAAAATCGTCAACATTTTACCTATATATTTCAGACAGCATTAAAGTGTCATGCTTTCTGCACAGTTAATGGCATTTAGTCCAACAGTTGGCTGCAAGTTACAAATGAGCCATTCTCAAAGGTAAACACTGTGCAGACTATTGCCTGGTTATGGCTGAGGCGTGTGAATAACTCATGTCGGTACTAGCAATTCCAATCACGAACACATTCCCTTATCGCTACATCTGTCTAAAAATATAAGCCATAGCCAACCAGTATCTTGAGAATTTTGCAATGGTCTAAACATAACAATTGATAGTAGGCTAGTAATACACTGCAATAGCTGCCATATTCTGTAATTATTCTATGAAAAATGTAATCTAGCTATTAAGTACGCGACGTTAAGACAAATGTACAACACTACAGATATGTTAAACGTGGCGATCTAGCTAGCACAACCGTGGATGGGGTATTAACAGCAAGCCATTTTAATTTCATGTAACATCCAGCTAGAAATAAAATGTATTGGAAGAAAAACTGCACCACTAGCTAACGCTAGCTAACGCATTAGAAATGTAGCTAGCTAGTTAGCCAACTTTATAAACCATTGTCAACTGTCAGGTCGCTCCCACAAGCACGTTAACTGAATTTCAAGAAAACATCCTAGAACTGGTCAGACTTATTTGAGCGTTTTGTAGCTAGAAAACCAAAAGGCCTAGCTGCGCCAAGACAGGAACGAACTGTTATAGCGAGAGCTAGCACGGCCCAGCTGCACATCATAAACAATCGAACCAGCAGCAGTAGCATCGGGCCTGCTGCTAAAGCACTCCCTCTCGCCTGACATAACAATCAACAGTCAACCGCGTTTCACTGAGAATCGTACACGTAGCTAGCTATGGCGTTAATAACTGTGCTTAGTTTACATGATGAAGCTGGCCAAGCAAGGCATGGTTGAACTGACCTTGAACAAATTTACACCCAAGCTCACTTGATTACTATATCCCATTCCCCAAAGCAAACATGAACAGGTTAGTATGGGAAGACGTCAGCCATTTTACCACACTAATAAAAATACAGACAGTTGGCTAGTTAGCTGAACAACCGGCATGCCAGCATTTGTTTTTTTGATAAATGTTACGAAACTTGCATTAATGTCGTCTAATAAAGACTAGCTAGCGAGGTACGAGCTCCAACTCATGACATTGACTTTGAATCATGTTTCTTCTGTTGATACCAGGTGTAGCTAGCAGTGAGCTAGCTAACCACTTTGCTAGGCTAACAGTGTCGCTAGAAGCCTGGATAGCTAACAAAGACAATTTTACGTTGGTCTAGCTAGCCTGCTGCTAACTAGCCAGCTAGCCGGCATGCTACAAGGGCTATCTAGCTGTCAATAACATCACACTATCAGCCGGTTAGCAAACTGTGCTAGGCAGCTAGCAAATGTTTCTTACCAGAATTTTGATGTGACGTCTTCTGTTCACGTATTCCGTCTATGAATCTTTCTATTTCATGTTTTGTTTATCGGCGTTTATCATGTAAGATTTCAAGGTATGCACCGGGTTTGCGAGCTAGTATGCTATCTCGCTTCCTTGAATTTTTTTGTCTGCACTTGGGGTGTTTTTCCTGCGTCACCATCGACCCCCCTACTGGTTTAGCTCCACTTCTGACAGTTTCCTACAAGTCAGTTGGTTGTGCAAGTTAATATGCCGACAGAATCACCAAACGTTCGCTTTCTTTGCTTTACAAACGAAAATAAGGTTAACGTCTTCCTATCAACATAATATAGTGCTAAATGGGTTAAACAATGCTTACGCTCAAAGCACAAATTTATTTCAAAGGTGGTAGCAAACGGACTACGCTCAAAACAAAAGGCAGTCAGTCGGCTAGTACTGTCAGGTACAGGTTCTCTTGTCCTGTGGTTGCTATAGCTACGTAGTGAACTCGCAGTAGTAGCGTTCTAAGTCGGGTAACGCCATCATCTCGATAAAGTGTTTAAGATTGCCGGTTGCACAAAACACCAGAAACTTCAAAAACAAGAAAAAAACTATTATAATTTTTTTTCTTCTCGACTTCCAAGACAGGGTAAAGATAATTGATTTGGCAATAACCACATAATCAGAGAGGTGTGTCTGTATCCATTCTGTGTCCGTTAGTTTTAACTGCCGCTGAAGAGGTTTGTGATTATCTTGAGATCTCTAACGCTAAGCTCTAGGAAACAGCATTCTAAAGCATATCAAATACTGCCAATAAAGGTTTAAATACTAGGCTACTTTATAAAGTGAACTGGGTGATTGGGATGGTCATTTTTTAGACTGCCACTTGCTTTTCAGGAGGGATAGAAACAACCGACAAATAGGCTATGTTGGCTTGATAATCAACGCAATCAACAATCAGGATCTTTTTATTTTAAAATGTTTACATTTTGAGAATTGATCAGATATTGTTATTATCGGCGCAAACAAATGGTTGGCCGTTTGTAGAGTAGTGAAGTTGGGTGTTAAGTGATAGGCTATAGCCTACAACTAACGTAGTACAATCTTAATAAGATGTTTTTTATTCAAATATATCGAATAATATGGTGTACATTATCATCCTGCAGCCGATTTCGCAAACGTCTCGCGGAAAGATTCGACCAGCTGCCAAAACTATCGCTGCAGAGCGCGAGCCAATCGCGGCACTGTATCCTGAGTGTCATGTCCAATTTGATAACATGGGCGCCGAAAGAAAAAAGGCGGCGCTTCCATATGGCAGCTAATCGCCGCGCTTCGCAGCCAGTGTGTTCCAGGCGCGAGGCGTGATGATAGCAGATCGGTTCTTACCCAGTAACCAGACCCAGGATCTAACGGTTCGACGGGCTTTTCTGTTATCGACGGGCTTTTCTGTTAAGACACCATGAATGTGCACTTTTTCACCAGCAACATTTTAAAAATCTGGTGAAAGAGAGTGAAGCCATTTTTTGCGTTACCTGAGAACAGGATTCAAAGCCACAAACTCTATACGTTTCTATTGATGATCCATCTGATCAATAAATAAGCCTTGAGAGAAGACCCAAGCCTGCTCCTTCCATCTCAGCACGGGCGTCGTTAGACCCTTTTTATTGAGGCACGTGCCCCAGAATAAATCTGCTGTGCCCCCGTAAAATCAAAAGTTTGAGTTTTAACAATTTACTTTATTATTCAGTGCATTAATTTAGATTGATAATCCCGGAAAACCCCAATCAACGCTTGTAAAAGTGTTTCACCGAAAACAAACCGTTGCATGAAGAATTCCATGTCAGAGCGCTCTTCTGAGCTTGCCAGAAGTCCTGGTGTCAGTCTCGGCACAAAAATCAGAAGAAAACATTACAAAACTAAAGATAGTTTCTAAATGATAGGCTTAACGATCATCTTATTTTTACTAAAACATATAAACAATATTACATGAAGCGGTCAAATGAATGCAAAAAAATGCATTAGCATTAAATATTGAGTCCCTGGCAAAGCTGATATCAAACTTGTGTCCCTGAACTCTTGTATAGTGGGTTAAGCAAGGGGAGTTTCTATATCCTAGTAGTGCATTGTGCACAGCAAGCTTGAAAGAAAAAGGGATATGAATTAAGGGCCAGTGCCCTTTCTGTCTAACAACACCTCTGCATCTCAGGAACCGTGAAGCCAACCGACCACTTAGCATCAAATGGTCTGGAACACCATTCGAGCACTGTACCCACCCTGTCTACCTTGGAGTAGGCTAACCCTGGACCGGACCCTATCCTTTAAGGAACACATCAAAATCAAAAGTCGGTTCCGGAAACAACATATTACGGAAACTGACCAACTCCAAATGGGGAGCCACAGCACACACATTACAATCTACTCCTCTGACCCTGTGTTGTTCCTCTGCTGAACATGCATGTCCTGTTTGGGAGAGGTTTACCCATGCCAAGAAACATGACCCAGCACTGAACAACATGTCTGAACATTGGCTGCTTGAAACCCACCAACACGATCAACCTCCTCGCTGGCAGTGCCCCTGCTGATATTAGACGGGAAGTTGCCAGCCAAGTCGAGAAAACCAAAGCTACTAGCGATGAACGCCATCCCCTCCATGGATGTCACCCTCTAAAGTCGAGACAACGTTTTCCCAGCCATGTCCAGGCTCTAACAAAGTCTCGGGCTGAAACCACAATCCAACTCTGGATGGAAAAACTTAAATTTGGCATTTTATGGTAAATGTGTGGCAGGGCTGTCTGATGTTTTAATCATTAATAATCTAATAATTTCTATAGCTCGCAGGATCAACTGTTTGCAGTTAAAGTTTGAAAATGGTAGTCCGCATATACAGTTATTTCAGAAATTAGAAATTTCAGAAGTTGTTTTGCCTTAATAGTTGCTTGCATTTCTTCATTTTAGACGCTAGATGGTAGTCTTGCTTAAGTGGTGAAAGCAAGCTTTGGATATATGCAGTCACACAGCAAGACAGGTGGTCCATATATATTTTTTTAGATTTTCTTTTAACCTTTCAACTTTATTTTCAAAACGTATTTCATCAAATCATTTTGTAACTTTTTTTGTTTTAGTTTTTTTAAGTAATAATACCAGATTTTTTTTATTTACTCTGTTACTTCCCATCTCTGCTCATGACATACATAACTCAACTGTAACTACAGTGGGGGCAAATAGTTTTTTGCAAAGACACCATTAATGTGAGTTATTTCCATCAGAAACATTTAAAATATGGTGTGAGATTGAGATAATTGTTCTAGATTTGTAAGACTTACCTAAAAACATGGACCAAAACCACAAAGATTATCAAATATTTATGATCCGAATTAAACATTTATGATATCTTGGGAGAAAATGTAGAATGTTGACAAAGTCAGGTTTGAAAAGCAAAAAAGATTTGGGTCTTAATTTGGTCATTTTATGAATAACTTGTGTGCGGCTGCCATAGCTTCTGTCTAAGATATAATCAACTGTTTGCAGTAAAAGTTTGAAAAGTGTAGGCCACTCCTACAGTTATTTTAGTAAATATTACAAATAGTCAACAAACGTTTTACATGAATGTAGTCGCTTGAACTTCTTGATCTCATACACTAGATGGCTGTCTTGTTTGACTGATAAAAACAGCTTCAGAGCTGCATGGTTCCCCTCAGTATATGAGGTCTGCAATGTGGAAGTGGGTGACAAATGAGAAAGTCCTGTTCAGGAAATCGTGTGATTCTAGTGCAGATAGAGATGTGAGATGTGCAATGAAATACACCTTTGTTATAAATACAACAACACTGACTTATGCATTTAACTCTTGTATGCAACTTGAATGCTAACAAGAGAATCTCTGGAATATCTTCTCATGACACAGGAGAAGAATGCTCAGAGTTCTGACTGCAGTGGGACTTCAGAAGGTCACAGTGTCTGTTGCTACTATGGAGACAAAAGAGTTTTCATGGTATTCAAACCTTCCCTCAGACGAGAGAAAATGGGATTGGGGGTCCCTTAGGTGGACGGATGGAGAGAAGAGAAGGAGAGAGATAAAAATACACATTGAAGAAGTTGATTGAACAGCGTCTGAACATTCAGATTGTTTGCCGGGGAATGCCGAGAGGAACTCACAAAGGGTTTTGACCCAGACGACCCCATCTTAAAGTCATTTCCTACACAGCAGAACAGCTGTGTGGGAGAAAGGCTCAGAAAGCGAAGACAGTGACAAGCTCGCAGTCTGAAACCTTTATTACAAAGGAGAGAAAGTGTTGTATCCCACGAAGGGGCTGATCCTAGCGACCTGGAGGCTTCCAGGAGTGGAGCTTGTTCTGCCTCTGTATCAGAGTATCCGAAGATTTATCAACGATTTTCACTGATATAAATCTTTGGATATTTTAGATTTCCTTCAGGCATATTTTGCTAGTTTTGCTAGTGAACATAACAATCTGGGTGAATACAGTCTTTACAAAGTAAGACTGGTGGTGGAGAAGGATTCAACAGTCACTTCTGCCTCCCCATGTGAAGCCAGATACTGTTGACTACTTGTTTAAACAGTATATATGTTGTTTAGTTGTTTAAACGGGGTAAGTAGGGCATCTCGTGGTCTGTAGAGAGGTGAAATCTGATCCACTCACTGACCAGAAGAGCTCAAATAAAGGGAGAGCGAGAGAGAGAAAGGGGGACATGATATAAACAAGGCAGAGGGTAGGGGGAGGGGGGTTAAGAGAGTGGTGAGTGTGGCATTCTTCTGGAACACACTAGCTCTATCTCAAACTGAAACCAAACACCACTAAATGTTATGAACCTCTTTTTACATCTGAGTCCTGATATACAAGTTATTAAAGATGCACACAAAAAAACTATACCCCAAAACGTTAAAGACAAATAAATAAACTAATACTGTACTCACAAGAACTGTGGAAGCTATAAGGCTGTGCAGCTGCCCAGGGCAGGGGGGGCAGCAGGCCTGGGTGGGGTTAATCTGATTAGGCCCGGAGCTGTGTTGCTCCTGAGTGTCTCTGAGGGGAACAGCTGGGGGTTGGAGGCTGGGGGTTGGAGGCCGGGGGCTGGAGGCTGGGGATTGGAGGCCGGGGGCTGACCTATAATCACCCTGCGGACAGAACAACCACAACGATGACCAGGAGACACAGCATGGTGTCGGTGTCAGATGATTAATACATTCCTTTTTGTGTGGGTAGTCTCTCTCTCCCCTGCCCTGCCTCAGTCCAGCCCTGCCTCAATCCTGCCCTGCCTCAGTCCTTCCCTGCCTCAGTCCAGCCCTGCCTCAGTCCTTCCCTGCCTCCAGCTGCAGTTATGCACGCTCCTCCTTTATTAAAGACTCTTAACTCCTCTGCTGGATTCACTGTCGCCGGGCAACAATGTCATAACAGGGCTGAAGTTAAACTTAGTTAAAGAACTTCAAATGTGTGGTCAGAATGAGTCAGACGTGAGATCATGACCTGTCTGTCCTGTCCAGTAGCCCAGTTTAGTGTCTCGCTCCAGGCAAGACATGAGCATCCATACAGCATTCATAATAGGTTATGACAACTGTATGAATGAATGTGCATTATAAATTGACTTTGGAAGCGCAGCATGGCAGAGGGTAAGAAAACCCTTAGATGGATTAATCTGATCAGAGAAGATGAACCAGTGTGTGTGTGTGTGTGTGTGTGGTGTGTGGTGTGTGGTGTGTGTGTGTGGGGGGGTATGATACAAACCAGATATTCATCTGGTAAACTAGATAGTATGGTAGGACTGGGTCATACTAGATAGTATGGTAGTACTGGGTCATACCAGATAGTATGGTAGTATGAGTGTTGGCTCATATTAGATGGAAGTGCACCCAGGCAGATAGCTGTCCAGGGTGTGCCTGAAGGACCCCACCCTGCCGAGGACTCTCAGCCCTACAAGGACAAATCACACTGCTTGGTTGGAATGCTGCTATACAGGGACTTTAGTGTTCTGGATGTTACAAATGGGACTGTGACTGAGGCTGTCGCTGTGTGTGTATGCGAGACATCTTCAGGACTCAGGTCAGATATCTTCTAACCAAACCGTAAACTCCCCTCTCCCTCCCCCGCCCTCTCCCCCCTCCCTCTCACCGCCACTCACAAAGTCTGTTGACAACGTTGCCATGACGAAGAAGTGTTGACGAGTCATCGCGGCATTCCATCTCCTGAGTTCCACGCTGCCCTCCTACCCTCAGTAGAACTACCCCCTCAGCCCTCACCCCCAGGGTGTCAGAGAGACAGTCCCTGCCATGAGAACCACTCTCTGCTCCTAAGCTCTCCTCCAGAGCCGTGTGAAACACTCTCCTCAGCTCAGCTTCATCACAGCTAGCAGTAGAAGCAGTTTGGCATTTTATAATAACCTTCCGTAACCATTATTAACTTAATGACCCTCGCAAACCCAGCAGACACTGTTTATGAGCAGGTTGATCTTGCAGCTCTGGATGTGCAGGAATGATGTGTGGTTGGAGGACACACAAAGATTTGGGTGAAAAACCACGGCACCAAAAAACTGGGGCGGTGCCAGTGATCGAGAGAAAGGGAAGAAGGAATAAGAGAAGAATGGGAGAGACGGAGGCAAGGAGGAAGAGAGGACGAGAGAGGGCAAGAGAGAGTGTGTGTATGAGAGAGAGAGAGGACGAGAGAGGGCAAGAGAGAGTGTGTGTGTATGAGAGAGAGAGAGAGATGGAGAAAGAGTGAAAACGAACCTCACTGGAGGTTGGGGGCTTGACAGATTCTGGTCTAAACATCAAACTAATCGGCATTTCTAATTGAGAGAAGAGAAGGAGCGGGGCTGATTCCCTGAAGAACACGAGAGACGGAGAGAATATGGAACGATGCAACAAGCTCATTTCAGCCCAACGCACAGTTATAAAACATTTATTCTGGCAGAAATATTTGAAGTTATTCAGAAGGCTGGAAGCATCATATAAAAACCTGATTGATCGTTACCCAGGGAAACATTGGCACAACTATACAATATTCAAATCAGATAAAATTCATAGAAGCTTTTATAGTCATTTACAACAAAAAAGAATACTTAGAAATCTATTTAAAAACATCCATCACAATAATAATGTCAGACTCAAAATAAACAACAAAGGACTTTCATGACCACTTGAAGTGTTTTA
Source organism: Hypomesus transpacificus (assembly GCF_021917145.1). Classification (NCBI taxonomy): domain Eukaryota; kingdom Metazoa; phylum Chordata; class Actinopteri; order Osmeriformes; family Osmeridae; genus Hypomesus; species Hypomesus transpacificus. Next base: position 10,854,638 of record NC_061071.1, read on the forward strand.
TTGTGGGGCGTGTGTGTAATGTGTGTGTTTGTGTGTGTGTGTGTGTAGTGTTTGCGTGTCGTGTGTATTAGGAGTAGTCTCAACACCAGGAAGTGTCAGTCTCTAGTTTGGCACTACCACTCTGCTCCTGCTGGGGGCAGAGGAGGGTTGGAGTGGACTAAACCCCGTCAGATTCCAAACCCTGGCCTGGTTCCCTTCCCAGACAGCTGGTACTCCACTGACGGCCTGCAGCTCAAGTGGGAATGCTGTTAGACTGTCTCTCCTTGTGTGTGTCAGTGTGTGCTGAATGTCAATTCAAGTCGTTACACTGCAATGCATGGGGGTAGGGAGGGTTATGTTCAAGCTGTGTGTGTTTGAGCCATGCTTGTGTATGTGTGTATGTGTGAATGTGTGTATGCATGAATGTGTGAATGTGCATTCAAGTTAGGGCGTGTACAGAATGAGGACTGTTGAACACGATTGTTTGTCGATGGAGCGACAGGACAGGATATCAGCTATAAAGGCCTCTAAAGCCTGGTGGAGGATTAACAGGGAAGGGCCGCTCTTTGTCCCCAGGGTGAGAACTGACAGCAGAGCCCAAGGGACTGGGACAAACACCTCCAGTCTCTCTCACACTCCCAGGACTGAGCTGGCTGCAGATACACACCTTCTAGCCCAGAGGAAGAGCTGAGAGAAAGAGAGGGATAGAGAGAGAGAGAGGAGAAAGAGAGATAGAGAGGGAGAGGAGAGGGAGAGAGGTGGAGAGAGGAAAGGGTCAGAGAGGGAGAGAGGGGGAGAGACTACTTAATCATGCTGGAACTGTGATCTACTACTATAGAAAGTGATTTGAACCCTTAAAGCTGCAGTACAACAACATCTCTGAGGAAACAACAGTGCCTTCATTAGACCGTGGAACTGGGACAATGCACAGAACTTTATAGTGGTTTAAACTGACCCATATTCAATTCAGCCTCTTCGGCTTACGGCTCAGTAATTACTCTCTGCTGGTCTACCGGAAGGGGAAGTGTTGGAGAGGAGAGAGGAGGGGGCAGCAGCAGTGTTAGAACCCAGCCCAGGGTGCCTCTGAGGGGATAGGAGAGTAAGGCCTCGGGGTATAGCACCAGCAGCAGCAGAGCTGCTCCCAGCTGTGGAGCAGGCAGAGACCCACGCAGCACCAACACTTCCTCTGCTCATCCGGTTTCATCGCTACTTAGCAGCCCAGCCTACGAATGATACACGTCCATCTCTATCCGCTGCTTGATGACTTGTTCTTGTAACTTGGTTCAGTCACAAGAGCCGACCACATTCTCTCTCACTTCCAGCCACAGTTTCATTCTCCCTTTTGAGCACATCTCATCTGAGCCTGGGGTCTAAACAGGCTCCTCTGCGTTGTACACAGTTGGGGAGCACCAGGGGCAGTATAGAGGGGTAAGGGGGTTCAAGTCTACAGTCTCAGTGTCTGATGTCACAGTGCACCAGGTCATCTGGATCCCAGTCGCATAGTTATGACATCATCACCTTGACAAGGGGGAGGGGGGGGACAGGAAATACATCTGTCTATTCCAGCGTGGGCAGTGTTTGCCACACACACACACAACGTACACACACACACAACGTACACACACGTCTCAGTTTAAAGCTTTAAAAAAGTCATTTCAAAAGCTAGTGTTCAGGAGAGAAGGTAGAGTCCTCTCGAGGGGAAATGTAGTCCAGGAGTTTTGTAGTGCAAGTCACACGTCACACCAGCCAATGGCAATCCTTACGACCTTACGAATGCTTCCTCTTCCATTGGCCAATCAGAAAGCTCCAAGCAACACACCCAAGCAACACGCTGCAATTGGTCGGTCGGCGCGGCGGTGGTAACGTGCCTGCACGTGCACGCTCGTCGCTCCCTCGTTCACTGGACTATCAAAGCGTGACGGTCCCAGAGAGAGTGTGTGTGCGTGTGTGTGCGACGGGCTGTGTGTCAGTCCATCTCCAGGTCAATGAGCTTGGTGCGTGAGCGCGGGGTGTGTGTGGTGTTCCGGCAGCAGCAGCGGGCACACACCAGGCCCAGCAGGAGGGAGAACACGCCCACCGCCAGCGACGCCCCCGCACCATACAGCAGGGGCAGCTTCAGGGAGTCCCACACTGAGGAGAGAGAGAGAGGAGTCACACACACACACACTGAGGAGAGAACACTGAAACACACACACACAGGCACACAATGAAACACACACACACATGCTGAAACACACTACTCACTGGCGAAGCGTACGGTGAGGAACACTCTGGTGGAGCTGATCTGAGCGGCCTGGGTCCAGACCCCAGTGGAGGCAGACAGGTGCCAGGGCGTGGCCAGGCAGTGGTACTCCCCCGAGTCGCTGTCCTGGGTGGCGTGCACGCTCAGGGTGTAGGTGTGGGGCCCGCTGCGCTCCAGAGACACGTCGCTGCTGGAGTTGCGCTGACCCTTCCTCACCACGCCGAAGCGGTCGACGCTGGCGAGGAGCGTGCTCGTCTGAGCGCCGCGCATGCGCGTCAGGAACCAGCTCACCTCGTACGACACGTCGTCTGTGGGGTGAGGAAGAGGAGGGGAGAGAGATGGAAGTATACGTTATAAGGTTTGACTACATTTCCCATGATGCATTCTGTCATGTATTCGTTCGTACAGCCTCATATTTAACCTGCGTTAAATGTTAAGTGTTGAGGAGGAGTGTGAGGTTGATCTGGAGACATCGCTGTGTGTGTGTGTATTGAGTGACTTGTTGCTCTTTTAGGTTAGAGATAACGAAGTTAAGTCTTGTACTCGCTGTGAAATATTTTACTGTTGATTGTTCTTCTACAGGTACAGTCCTGCACTTTTGTGGTTCATGTTGTTTAATTTGTAAACTTGTATAACTGCATGCTCTTATGGGTCTTCCCTTTGGCACTTGTTTAGCTTTTCACAATGTATGCTTCATGTTCTGGCTACTTGCAATGTTTGGGACTATCTCGTTGTTATGATCAGTGACCTATGCTCTTTTGTAAGCTCTCTCTTGGAAGTCGCTTTGGATAAAAGCGTCTGCTAAATTAATAAATGTAAATGTAAATGTGTGTCGCTGTCTGGCTGGGAGACAGCACAGCAAGTCCCTGTGCTGAGGGGAACCTCTAGCTGGTCATTACTGTGTCAGAGAGAGGAGCTATTAGAGCTGGTCCTCCCACACACACACACACAAGCTCACACACAGAACTGGAATAATACCCTAGCTAGAACAAGAGAGGGGAAAGGGAGGAAAGGATGAATCAAATAGAGAGCAGAGGGTAGTACAAAAACATGAAAGTTAAAAGAAGAATAGTCAAGGAAACAACAGAAGGCAAGGATAGCGAGCGACGACAGCGAGATGAAATGACTCGGATTTAGTGACTCACAAGGGAAGAAGACTCATTTTGTGTGAAGCTCGTTAATGCTTCGCCACAAGCCCCCCTCTGCAGACACTAGTCAACCAAAACAAACGCAAATCCAGACCTTAAAAGGGCTGCTGGCCCTGGCCAGGATGGAGTCGCTACCCTGCACTAGCTGGGGTTTCTTCAGAAACAACAACCTTGTGTGGGTGTGAATTGGAAGACTAAGCAATGCTGCCAACCGTTAGTGATGCTGATATAAGACACTCAACTGCTAACGCTGAGCGATGCTACGTATGTGTCATTTGTGCTGAATGGTGTTCAAGTTAAATGAGAAAGAGGAAGGGGCAGATAAATAAATGAGAGCCTTCCTCTTTCTCATTTAACTGCTCCTTCCTCTTTCTCATTTAACTTGAACACCATTCAGCACAAATGACAACTAAACTACACTGGCTGCACAGTCACATGACCCCAGTCACATGACCCCTAGTCACATGGGGCTCAAGCCAGCAGGGCAGCAGAGAGGAAATCAACACAGGTAACTGATCAAACCAGAGAACAACACAACACACTCCTGCAAGCACATACAAGCTCACTGACTAGGACAGACCAGAGGACAGACCCCGGGACAGACACTCGCGGTTCGATTCTTTGCCCAGATATAAGGCCAACACCACACGATGAATGAACCGTCTGCATCCAAGCTACTAGATCAGCAGCTAATCATTATATTGATTTCAAAGCCTGCTCTATAATCTGTGCATCTATGGCCGAGCTGTCCACCCAGCAGGGGTGAAAGACCTGGGAGTCTCTCCCTGGCGATCACCCTCCCTCAGCCAGCATCTTATGTTCCCTCCCTCCCCCCTCCTCCTCCTCCACCCCCTGCCTCCCTCCCTCCCTCCGCCTAATGGACCACAGGAAAGCCTCATTACAGGCTGCTAAAGCCAAGCAGGGGCAGCTGGGGAACAGGATTGCGCGGGTCAGGTGGGGATGTCTGCTAGTTCTAGAACTCTGCAAACACAACGGACAGTTCTAGAACTCTGTAAACCAAAATGTAAGACGAAAGAGCCCATGACAGGCTATTATCTTCAATACGATTCTGTCTGACAGTAACTTGAACTGTTTTTGCTTGTTAGCAGTTTCAAGTTTTAAGGATAAGGGTAGTACACTGGGTACTCAAAACAAACATCTTTTGTCTGAAAACAAAAATACGTTTCTGTACTCCGACTGCAGCTTTGACTGTGACGTCCACACACATTTCCTGTGAAAACGACAAGCTTCCTGTCCTCACATTCCACACTCTAGCGTCTCCAGGGTGTCTGCACGCATGCACAGGTACACGGAACAACAAGGCCAACATTACACACAAGAATTACACTGTGTGTCTCAAACACGCAGCATGTAGACACACACACACAGATGAAACATGTTTGAGGGTCGAGGCCGGGAGAGTGGAGATATACAAGATGAAAAGGGATCTGGTCCAGAAAATCACTGTAGGTGAACACAAGTGATAACTGTTATCACGCGCTCCTCCCCCCCCTCCCAGTTCCATTCCAGAGTTATGACTCTGTCCTGCCCAGGCTTGTCCCGAGGTAAGAATGCTGGAGACGCATCACACTGCATTACTCAACACCCAGCTCAATCTCTCTCTCATCTCCTCTCCACAGCTCTATACTCTCTCTCTCTCTCATTTCCTCTCCACAGCTCTATACTCTCTTTCCCTCTCATCTACTCTCCACAGCTCTATACTCTCTCTCTCTCTCTCTCTCTCTGTCTCTCTCTCCCTCTCATCTCCTCTCCACAGCTAGGGCTAGGGGGTTAGCTGGCCCTCTGTGGGGACAGGTATAGCTTAGTGGTTTAAACAGGTTTAAATCCTCCCTGTCTTTCCCCCTCCTCCTTCCTCCCGCTCCACCTTTCTACTGCTGCTCTGTTGGGGGTCAGGAGGGGTCAGGAGGGGTCAGGTGAAGAGGGGTCAGGAGGGGTCAGGTGAAGAGGGGTCAGGAGGGGTCAGGTGAAGAGGGGTCAGGTGAAGAGGGGTCAGGTGAAGAGGGGTCAGGTGAAACTAACTGAAATGACTAACAGAAACTGAAACTGAAACAACCATTCAACTGACTGTTTACCCCCGGGGACACACCTTGAGACATATTTCCTGTCAGTCCAAAACCAAGATTAGATTTGATTAAATTGTGTATCATGATGCCAACTAGATAACCTTGAGGAAACTAAAGAGTCTGTCTGCTTACACTCAGTTATTCCCGTCCCACACAGAGAAACTACTGCAGGTTAGTTAATCATGCTGGTTAGATTCTAAAGTGTAAAGAACTAACTAACTAACTATTTACAGAGAAAAGGCGCCTGTCAATCATGTAGGCCTCCGAAGCATGTTCCTGCGTGGGCCAGCTCTCTGTTCAACACTTCATCTGGGGGACGGCTGGAGCTCGCTGTTTAGGGTGTTGGACCGCATAGCAAGATTACACACACACACACTCACATTAGTATTATTAATCTCAGATTTGTTTCATGATTTGATGTGGCTGTGTCCTCCATGTTTAAACCCTAAACCATAAACACACTGATATTACTGAGCAGAATAATGTACACTGCACAGACAGACAAGATCAGACAGAGACAGAGAGAGGGAGAGACAGAAGGTGAGAGAGACAAAGAAGGAGAGAGAGACAAAGGAGAGAGAGACAGAGAGAGGGAGAGACAAAGAAGGAGACAGAGACAGAGACAGAGAGAGACAGAAGGAGAGAGAGACAGAGAGAGACAAAGAAGGAGAGAGAGAGACAAAGAAGGAGAGAGAGAGACAGAGAGAGACAAAGAAGGAGAGAGAGAGACAGGACAAACTGAAGTGGGTAGACCACAGAGAACGTGACTAAACAATAGAGTTGATTGGAGAGAAGGAACATGTTTGAGGGGCCATGCACAGAAGGTCATCCTCCACCCCTCTCTGAGGCTGGCGAGGGGAGGGGAGGGAGGGAGCAGGAAGAGAGCTTCTGTTAGAGGTGTGAAGGAGGGAGGGACACACAGAGAGGCAGGGAGTGTGATAAGAGGGTTGTCTCAGGGAGTCTGGCTCAGTATCAACACTGTTAAACACCCAGGAGCATCTGACACTCTCTACAGATGACAAACAAGCCATGTGATCAAATGAATCGTGATACCTATTCATTTATACAGGAATTAATTTTAATGGCAGTGAGTGACGTGTTTATGGCGGAATTTTCTATTTGAGATCAAATGAATAAAAGTGTGTGAGTGAGCGAGTGAGAGAGAGAGAGCGCGCGAGTAAAGGAGTATGTGAGAGTTTGCGTATTCCAGCTGTGTGTGTACAGTTTAGTTGTGTGTGTGAGAGTAGTTCAATGTGTGGGTGAGTGTGTATAGTTCATGTGTGTGTGTGTGAGGTTCCTACCAGTCTTGCGGGAGGATCCTGACACTCCGAGGTTACACTCCATCTTGGCTGTCTCCCAGGGAAACACCTTGGTGGTGTCAGACTTGATATCCACGGAGAACGAGGGGCCTGGAAGACACACACACACACACACACATAACTACAAGCCCAGCAGATTCAATGTCTCTTACTGTGTGCGACGGGTTTATTAGAGGTCTTAGAGTTGTGCTGTGTGTGTGTGTGCATGTGTGTGTGTGCGTGCCCTTCACGCTCAGTGCAGTCTCTTCTTGGCGTTTGTTCAACATACAAACACAGTTGAACCCTCACACAGGGAAAAGAGAATCAGTGATACGGATCCTTGCAGCTTGTAACTGATTTGTCCAGTAAAGATATGCCATGGGGCGCTGCTTTGAAGCCCCTACCCCACAGAGACACACAGAGAAGAAGAGAGAGAAAGAAGAGAGGAGGTAAGGAGGAGAGAGAAAGGAGAGAATGAGCAAAAGAACCGTCCGTACTTCCCAGGAGACAGAAGATTGAGAAACTATTCCTACCCTTCTACCAGTAACATCAAACACAGCAAAGTAGGTCGACCAAGCTTGTGTGTGCGAGCTTTTAAGCATGTGTTAAATATAGATATCCAAGACTTACAACTCAAGAATCACAAGTATAAACATAAGTATACATGCTAGTGAATGACGTGTCTTCAGTGCAAAGCTGCCGAGTTTCCCCAAAGCTTCAGAGTGAGAAGATTCAGAGGGGGGGGAGGGGGAACAGAGGTTTCTGTAACACATCGCCTACGTTAAACTGAAAAACACTTATTATGTGTCCATAAGCAGTACAACGGCCTTCATTCAGTATTAAGAATATCAAAATGGCTTCGTTATGGTTACAGTGAAATGTTGGGGGCAAGAGTAGAAGGTACACGTAGAAGAGGAAAGAAGCGGCTTTCTTTTTTTTTGAGGATGCGGCAGTACGCCAGTATTAGAAATATGATGAGAAATACGATATATATATATATACACACACATCATATTTCTAATACTGGCCTTCTCCATTTCCGTCTGATGATATATGAATATTCGACCGCTGTCAAGGGAAGTGGCCTTTTTGCCTCGGATTCACGTCTTTCGTAGCACTCCGCAAGAGTCCGGTAACTTTTCAACCCCAGCGTACTCCGTTCCTTCGTGACTTCAGCTGATTTGAAGTCTAAAGAATGTTCAACGTCTATGAAGTTCAACGCTTTTGGCGAACTATTTCTCTGCTGATCAACACTACGAATGGTAACAAATATATTGTAGAAATATACACTGTGTTAAGTTATTTTTTTGGCAAGTAGCCATGTAATAAGTGGGATCATGTATAGAACGCCGGTCATTATCGGGAAAATAAGCCTCTTCAGAACGAAGCTACACCCCTCCGGTTGGCGTCGGACACCCACCAGTCTCGTGGAAGGTGACCTGGATCTTGTTGGACTCTGCGCTGACGGCTCGGGTCCAGGACTGGCCGGGCTGGCGGGTCCAGGCTGTGACATCACACCAGTAGAAGCCCCGGTCAGACAGCTGCACCCCGGCCAAGCGGAAGCTGAACTCTGCCGGGCCGGTCTTCACCAGCACCAGGCTGTCTCTGAAGACAGGGAGAGGACTGTCATCCCCATCAGCTCCATCATCACCATCACCTCCATCCCCTCCATCATCACAATCACCACCTCCATCATCACAATCACCACCTCCATCATCACAATCACCACCTCCATCATCACCACCTCCATCATCATCACCTCCATCATCATCACCTCCATCATCACCACCTCCATCATCACCACCTCCATCATCATCACCTCCATCATCATCACCTCCATCACCATCACCTCCATCCCCTCCATCATCACTATCACCTCCATCATCCCCATCAGCTCCATCATCACCATCACCATCACCTCCATCCCCTCCATCATCACAATCACCACCTCCATCATCATCACCTCCATCATTTTCATCACCTCCATCATCATCACCTCCATCATTTTCATCACCTCCATCATTGTCATCACCGTTTTCATCCCCACCATCATCATCTCAACACTGTGTGTATGCATGCACACTATGCATGCGTGTCTCCAGGGTACCTGCGGCTGGGGTCGGTGATCCCCCCGTGGTGCAGCACAGCGTCTGGGCTGAGGGACACCACGGTCCTGGGGGTTCCCTCCAGGTTCTCCTGGGTCTGGACCAGCACGGAGAACCCTGGCTCCTGCAGATGCTCCACCGCCACGCTGCAGCTCATCTGGAACGCAGCTCCGCCCGCTGATGCCTCATGCTTAGTCTGAGCCACCACGCTCAGCCCCGGGCCTGCAGCCGACCATACCACGCTCAGCAAGCTGGTCGCTACATCAACCAGCTAGTCTATACATCAGCCCAGTCCCATTCCCGACTTGCTTTACCAATTCATGACTTAATACTCTCATCATAACAGAGATGTTTAGAGAAGGAAGTCTGTGTGTGTGCGCATTTGTTAGTGTGTATGTGTGTGTGTGTATATACTGTATGTGTTGGTGTGTATGTAAATGTGTTGGTGTGACTGTTTGTGGATGCATGGGTGTGTGTGTGTGCATGTGTGTGTGTGTGCATGTGTGTGTGCGTGCGTGTGTGTGTGAGTGTGTGTGTGCCTGTGGGTGAAAACAAGTCCTTCTTCTGTGTGACTTCTTGAAGGATGTCAATAAAAACCAAGCTGTGGAAACAATGACTCATGTCTTCCTGTGCTAACATCGCTGCCATGTGCTCATGTGAACGGTTGAGTTTGTGTGTCTGTGCGATTGTGTAAGTGTAAGTTCATGGTCATAGGACTGGTTCATGGCATCTATTGTTAGAATATAAACATCCCTAGTAACATGTTTGTGAACATGAAACACTGGAACGCGTTGACAGACAGACAGATAGACAGAGAGGCAGACAGACAGGCACTAACGTTTGGACTCCCAGCGTACGGTGACCGGGGCAGTCTTGAGCTCAGCTGCTCGCTCCATCCCCCCCTGACCGGCGGGGGTCCAGGCACTCACAGAGCAGGCGTACGCCCCCATGTCTCCGTCCTGGGGAGCAGAGGCCAGAGAATGTGAGAGACAGAGACAGAAAGAGAGACAGAGAGAGACAGACAGAGAGAGAGAGACAGACAGACAGAGAGAGACAGAGAGACAGACAGACAGAGACAGAGAGAGACAGACAGAGAGAGACAGGATGTGAGTCAGGAACAGAGACGTAGGTACGCTGCTGGGAAAGTCCTGAGGATGATTCACAGCCTGAAACACACCTCAGCATATCACACCTTCAGCCTCACTTGTCTCACACACACACACCACCTTCACCCTCTCACCACACACCACAGCCACACACCCTTACTTGCGTTTGTAGAAAGCGCAGCATGAACGAGTCAGGTTTGACTCTGGTCAGAGAGATCACACCAGACTCCACCCTGCCTCGGTACAGCTCTCCTGTCTGGAGGTTACCCTGGGCGTCCAGGGAGCCAATCAGCTGTGGTGTCTGAGTGGTTACCGGGCGGTCTCCGGGAGGACCAGGAAGTGGACTGTACTCCCAGGCCACGCCCAGTCTTCCCACGGCAGGAAGGTGGGTGATGTTGGTCACGTGACACGCCAGCTCTGTGGGGTCACCGGCAGCCTGGGGGGTCAGCACGAGGTCGGAGGTCACCGAGAAGTTAGGCTCTGCAGGAGAGAGTTGATGATGTCAGAGAGGAAGAGAAGGTATGACATCATCCAGAAAGTGATCCCAGTGGGGCACGCATCAGGAACACGGGATGACAACAACAGAACACGGGGTGAAGCCATGATGGACATTCTATTAATAACCATTATATATAAGTATGCAGATCTTAAATCATCAAAATATAATACATCCAAAAGCCTTGAAGGGAAAGTTAGAATACATTGTATAAAAGGTTATGGACTGCAACATAAGAAGCTGTAGAATGAGGGCAGTGATGTCTTTTCTGCATAGAGGCATGTGAAGCCAAGACTAGCTGGTGCAGGGCATGAGACTTCCCCTCTTCATACACACACGTTTGAGTGTGACAGTGTTAACCGAGGTGTGGAGGTGTGTGTGGGGAGGTGTGTGTGGAAGGTGTGGAGGTGTGTGTGGAGGTGTGTGTGGAGGTGTGGAGGTGTGTGTGGAAGGTGTGGAGGTGTGGAGGTGTGTGTGGAGGTGTGGAGGTGTGTGTGGAGGTGTGGAGGTGTGTGTGGAGGTGTGGAGGTGTGTGTGGAAGGTGTGGAGGTGTGTGTGGAGGTGTGGAGGTGTGTGTGGAAGGTGTGAGCCCTGTCAGGTCCAGCAGGTCCCTCCCACAGACCGGCTCTTTCTGCTTCATTTGGCAGAAGATTTACACACACACACACACACACACACACACACACACACACACACACACACACACACACACACACACACACACACACACACACACACACACACACACACACACACACACACACACCTCAGCCTTTTTATTAGGGCCATCTGTATGTAAGTGTGTGTGTTTGTGTATATATGTGTGTGTGTGTGTTGAGTGATGGGTTTGCATAATGTTATCTGCACGTCACAGGGCTTGAATCATGCACTGTCACCATCTGCTACACAACCCCCCCCCTCATCTTTGAGTACACACTCACTCACACGTTGTTTGTGCAAATCCTCCCCACTTCCTTCTCGATGAGAGGATCCCTGCCAATTACCCATGTGCCCATATCCTTCTCTCACAACCCCCTGCTTTCCTCTCGCTCTCTCTGTCTCTCTCTCTTATTCTGACGCACACATGCACACGCACCGCGCACACACACACACACACACACACACACACAGTTGGTTCAAAAATAGAACAAAGGCGTACACTCCCGCGCAGTGTGAAGACTCCAGCCTCCTTCATTAGAGGCACACAAATGCTCCAAAATACATCTTGCAAGAGATTTTAAGAAACCCTGCTGTAGAGGATCTGGATGTGAGGGTGATAGAGGAGGTCGAATGTCATTTGTCTGTCTCACCCAGGAAGCAGGGTGGGGTGGCGTTAGGAAAAGGCTCTCTCAGATCAGACAGAACTGATCTAGGATCAGCTTCCTCTGCACCTGACTCCGCCAACATGCACTGCTACAGTCCAGCCTTGTAGAACAACCCCTGATCTGAGGTCAGCTCAGCTGTGTCTGTAAAAACAGACCGTTCCTTGACTCCGACCACCAAAACACTGCTAGAGCCACGTCCTTCCCATCCTCGATAGTACTCTGTATACTCTCGCTATTTGTGCGTCGCTTTGGATGAAAGTGTCTGCTAGCTGACTAGCGTGTAGCTTAACCAGAGAAGAGCAGCTCCGGGCGGTTATGAGGATAAGATCTGGTGGAACCTCAGAAGAGGAAATGCTCCTCAGGCCAAGCAGAGGCGTTGTCCAGAGTTCAGCACACAGCCTGGACTCATCCTGAGAGACAGGGACAAGGGTGGGGCTGGGTCAGGACTCGTCCTGAGAGACAGGGACAAGGGTGGGGCTGGGTCAGGACTCATCCTGAGAGACAGGGACAAGGGTGGGGCTGGGTCAGGACTCGTCCTGAGAGACAGGGACAAGGGTGGGGCTGGGTCAGGACTCATCCTGAGAGACAGGGACAAGGGTGGGGCTGGGTCAGGACTCATCCTGAGAGACAGGGACAAGGGTGGGGCTGGGTCAGGACTCATCCTGAGAGACAGGGACAAGGGTGGGGCTGAGGCTGGATTCATCAACCACTCTGCTATTGTTAGAGACAGTTCTCTCGAACTGTGACAGGTCTCGGGGGTTCAGTAACTCTGATATAACCGGTTTCAGTTTCACCTCAGTTGGAGCCTCGTGCATTAGACTTGTTTGGAGGTGACTCATGGATAAGACTTGGTGCAGGGAAGGGTTTCAACAGTCAACACTGCCTAGGCACTGTCTGGGTGTTGAACACAGGTGTCAATACTACAAATAAGCACTTCAAGACTGCAGCTTATTGTTAGTGTTTATCTGTACTTACACAAATGAGTACGCCTGCATGAGATGGTGCTGATAAGAAATAGAAGCAGGTGGGTGGATGGTTTGCTGTGTGGAACAACTAAGACAGTATACTTACACAAAAGCTTCTTCTGAGACAAAAAGAGAGAGAGACACATGGATAATACCCAAGCCCTTCTCTGCTGGGATGAAGAACATGTGTTCCTGCAGGGTGGACTCTGACCAGGAACCAGTCAACAAGCCCTGCGTTTCCTGAACAACTTATAAAGGTGCGACACAAGGTCTGGAATTTAACGTTGAGTAACGCTGTGCTCTAGTTCCATGTGGTTTGGTGTGCTGCCACGGAGATAACGTCTCTTTGTAACTGACGGAAACTACCCTGCTTATACCTGCACTAAACATGACTTTCTCTAACCCCACCCCATTCACACTCTCTCTCCCTTACATTCCCTCCCTCTCAACCTCACATTCACTCTCTCACATTCACTCTCTCCTCTCTACCTCAAATTCCCTCCCTCTCTCTCGAGTAATGGTTGATCTGGATAGTATTTCGTTGTCTGGCTTCTCATTCACATACCGTTTGTCAGCGACTAAACAGGGGCCCACACTATACTCAAGTTAACTCTGTCTGAATACTGTTAAAGTTTAACAAACGTGTACACACCTGCTTCACAGACCAAGGCTTTGCAGCCAGCCCTCAGCTTGGGTCTCTGGTTTCAGATGTGTGGGTTTGTGTTTGAGTGTAAATGACTAAAGTGAGCAGGATGACCAGGAGATTTAAAACATTCCTTCACTTGGTCTTCACCCTGATATCCTCACCTAAACTTTCTCCTCTCATGCCCTTCTCACTTCCTAAATGTTTTCAAACAATGGAACTTTATCACATGGCAGTAGAGTGTGTTTGGGACAGCGAGAAAGAAAAACAGAGCAAGAGTAGAAAGAGAGAGAGTGTATTAAAGTATTAAGGCCTTGCGGTTTCCAAACATCCATGTTGGAACATTACACAGATACACTTAATTTCAGAACAACACCTTAATGCGCTTGGGTTAACCTCATCCGTAAACCACAACACAGGAGCCAGGCTGTCGCTAACACAGGAGCCAGGCTGGCGCTAACACAGGAGCCAGGCTGTCGCTAACACAGGAGCCAGGCTGTCGCTAACACAGGAGCCAGGCTGGCGCTAACACAGGAGCCAGGCTAGCGCTAACACAGGAGCCAGGCTAGCGCTAACACAGGAGCCAGGCTATCGCTAACACAGGAGCCAGGCTGTCGCTAACACGGGAGCAGGCTAGCGCTAACACAGGAGCAGGCTAGCGCTAACACAGGAGTCAGGCTGGCATTTCCAGCTAAATGCGGCTTGCATCCCCAGGGCTCCGGGTGGTGAGTCCTGACTCTCCCAGCTCCGTGGGCCCATGCTGACATACTGTCTGTGTGTGTGTGTGTGTGTGTATAAACACCCAGCAGAAATGTCGGAGGGTAACCCAAGACTGACCCCCCCACCCACACCCCTCTAAGGAAGGCTCAGCCACCAAGAGACGAGAGACAGATACAACGAGAAGTTTATGTCCGTTACAGAACCTCCCCTACAGAAGTCCATCTGATCCACTAAGCTGTCTTATGTGTTTTATATCTGATGTTATACTCTATGGAAACTTTGACTATCATTTTCAGTTTTACGTCGGTTTAAAACCACCTGTTTACATCAGGTGAGTTATAGTGGAAACGGCTCTGTGTGGACCACCCACTTGCCTGGTGATGGATAGGGGGGGCCATCTGTGTGTGTGTGTGAGTGCGCAAGACACCGCAGCTCTTACAACCAGCAATAGGTCAAATCACACACACACACACAGTCTTATGAAACCAAACACACAGGTTAGCGCTGCAGTGAGCAGGCTTGACTAATCAATCCTCTTCACAGAGGGAGGCCAGAATGTGAGCAGACCAGACTAGCAGCTTAGCTGGAGGGAAGGTTACATGGTTACAGTCACAAGCTCCAAGTACTGGCAGCCTAAACCTAAAGAAAGCATTCGTGTTCATCAGCTTCACTCAAAATATCATATTCATCTAATATTCGAGTTGAAATCGATAAAAAAATGTTTGGTCAAGAAATCGTGATTTTGTTTGGGTCACAATTATTGGCATCACCGGAAACGTTAAACAGCCTGTCATGTTCCGAGGCTACCAACAGTGTGTTAATGTGCGCAAGTGATCGTCGTTGGGTAAAAAGCGTCTGTAATGGCCTGGTATAATGGAGTGTTTCAGTTAGTTAGGAAGCAGGAGACTTCAGAGACCATTAGAAGCGGCACTGTCTTTAGTTCTTAGAGGAGAGAGCTATGGAGGACGTTATTCACATGATGAGACAGGAGAACACTCAGACTGTCAAAGGAACTACAATACCCTGATTAGCATGGTTACATACTGTACCAAGCTACAACATACTAAAAGGGGTCAACCCTTTACACAGAGGTTACATTAACTGAGGTACTTCACTGTGGTTTAGCGGTACAAGTTATGACACAAGTGTGGGAGATTGGGCTTTCAGGAGTGAGTGGATGTTAACATTGATCTTGTTTTGGTTACACAACCTTCAACTGCCCCTTTACAACATCCCCTCACACACACCTCAACCCTCCCCCCCCCCCTTACACTTCAGTACTATTCTATACTGCTGTCGTTGCTCACAGTTCCACTTAACTGAAACAAGGTTTAAACATGTTCTTAGGTAACCACAAGGTTCCTTCCAATACAGATATGTATGTTCATGTCATCTTAATGTAGTCTCGCAGACGGCGCTCCCTTCATCCCAGACACTCACCTATCCGGGCCACCTGGACCTTGACTGGGTTGGATGTCTTCTCTGCAGCTTGGTACCAAGACCCAGCCTCCCCGCTCCGGCTCCACGCCCTCACCCTGCAGGAGTACAGCCCTGCGTCCGAGCCTGCCACGCCCCTCACCACCAGGGTGAACTCCCCTGGCCCGCTGCGCTGCAGCCCCACCCGTGTGGAGCCGTTAGTCAGCACGCCGTCCCGGGACAGGCTGGCCACACCGCGCCCGTCCACCAGCCACGACACCTCCAGCGCCAGCTGGCTCAGGGGGTCGAAGGTCACCATGCAGGACAGGGTCAGAGTGTCGTCCACGTTGAGGGTGGTGTCGGAGAGGGCGGACACCACCAGGGACTTGGCTGGAAGAGGGAAGAGAGGGAGAGACATGGCAGCCGTTCAAAGAGAGTCAGTGTTATTGTGAGTGTTCAGACCGTCTCTCCCTGAGGCTGTGTGACGTCGTGGGGCTGAACAGGGAAGCTGAGCACTACATCACAGGGAAGCTGAGCACTACATCACAGATTGATTTGGGTTGAGATGGAGTGTCAATATAAGACGGCTTTCTAGCAAATTTGAGATCCCCAAAAGACGAAAGAAAGAGAACGTGTGAGAGAGAGAGAGAGAGAGAACAGAGATACGTTATGGGATGACAGGATGAGGAACCACCCAGAATTAAGGGGAATTAACAATCAAATATTTTTTTTTGTCACATCAAAAGACTCGGAAGCCAGCAGTGTTTAGACCCAAAGAGTGATCTGATTAATGAATGAACCAATATCAAACATCTAAAATATAAATACAATTGTAGAATATCGAAGTTACAATGTAAAAAAAGGTATATAATACGATTCTATAGAACAGCTACAGATATGATTCTATAGAACAGTAGAACAGCTACAGATATGATTCTATAGAACAGTAGAACAGCTACAGATATGATTCTATAGAACAGTAGAATAGCTACAGATATGATTCTATAGAACAGTAGAACAGCTACAGATATGATTCTATAGAACAGTAGAATAGCTACAGATATGATTCTATAGAACAGTAGAACAGCTACAGATATGATTCTATAGAACAGTAGAACAGCTACAGATATGATTCTATAGAACAGTACAATAGCTACAGATATGATTCTATAGAACAGTAGAACAGCTACAGATTGGATTTCTCATGATTGGACAGCATGTGTGTGACTACTAATACCTGCATATTTGCAAAAGAAAACCATGGCAAATCTCCCCATTTGACGTCTGCAATCCTCTTTGCTTGAGTCTCAGTCAATAGGGGCCCCTCTTGGCTACACTGCACTTAGATACGGACTCTTCTTCTAGAGGCCCAAGTTATAACTCTCTGTCTCTTTCTTTTCTTCTCTCTCTCACTCTCCTTCACACCCTCTTTAGTTCCCTCTCTCTGGATTTGGTAACCAAGAGTGTCCCCAGCAACAGCATAACAACTACACTTAAAATCTGTGAGTGTGTATATGAGTGTGTGTGTGTGAGAGAGAATAAGAGTGTGTGTGTGTGAGAGAGAGTGTGTGTGTGTGCTCCTGGTGCTTGTGTGAGGGTCTTCCTGAGCAGGAGAGACAGAGCTGACATACAGCTTGAGGTCAAGACCCTCTCCAGTAGGCACACAGACAGTGTTGTCAGGGTAGAATCATTTGAACCACAAAGAAAGTACTCCAGCTAGCACCCATTCAACACCCCCCCCCCCCTCTCACCAGTGGCCGTGACGCTCACAGCCCCCCCCCCCTCTCACCAGTGGCCGTGACCCTCACAGCCCCCCCCCCCTCTCACCAGTGGCCGTGACGCTCACAGCCCCCATCTCTCCGCTCTTCTCCAGGATGTTCTTCCACTTCCCCTGTTCCGTGGTCCACTGCCTCCCCACACACTTGTACAGCCCTGCATCTGACGCCGTCGCCCCGGAAACCACCAATCCGAACACCCCCTCTCCACGGGGAACCAATCCAATTCCTCCGTCTGAGTAGCGCTGAGCGTATCCAGCCCCGGTGGTGACTCCTCCCCCTGGGCCGAAGGTCAGAATCTCCTCCAATGGGCTGGTTCCTCTCTGTAGCAACCAGGTGACGGACAGGTAGGTGGGGAGAGTGAGCTGGCGAGTGACATTGCAGGACAGGAGGAAGGACCCGCCCTCGGGGACCATGGGCGTGGCCGACCTCGGGGAAACCTGAAGGGTGTCTGAGATCACTGCAGAGAGAGAGAGAGAGGGACCTGGTTAACACACACACACACCCTACACGCACACATTATATCCATGACACACGTACACACACACACACACACATCAACGCTCTCACACACACGAACAGGAAGCTGTCTTGAGCCTGAGGTGAGTTGATGTTGGCTGCTATGGGGGGTGGTTCTCCTCCACTCTGAATGTCAGAACCAGCAGACGCCTGAAGCCACACAGACAAACTCATGTTACGTCTTCTGTTCTATCCAGCCCTCCCTCCCTCACTCCCAGGGTCCTTCTCTCTCTCTCTTCCTCCTTCCTCTAACGTGTGTCTTCACATGCACACATATTCAGTCAGCGGACGTCTGGATCCAAAGCGACTTACAAGGACTGCATACTGACAGACCAGCACATGATCCGTAACCAGGAGGGTGTAGTTCCAACCATATTCCAGTGGAACCAACAAACCGTCTCCTACAAGCTTCAGTGGAGTCCACTCAGCCTGTCATCATGTCAACATGAGAGCAGACTGCTGCTGTCCCGTTACTTTAGTCTGAACAGCCTGCACACAGAACACCCTCTAACCAGCGCTGTATGTGACACATCCTGACAGCAAGTCAGAAGAGATTAGTCAGGACACACCTGTATACAGGACACACACCTGTATACAGGACACACCTGTATACAGGACACACACCTGTATACAGGACACACCTGTATACAGGACACGCCCCCCTCCCCCCTACCTGTGAGCTGGACCTCAGCCTCGTAGATGCCGCTCATGACCGAGTCTGTGCTCGGGGTTTTGCAGATGTAGGTGCCGCTATCCGACGACCTCACTTCCTTTATCCTCAGCTCCACCACGTTGTCCTTCAGCCTCACTACGGAGACGTCGCCGCTGGCGATGCGGTCCCTTAGCGACGCGTCCGAGTAATCGCGGTCAAAGGTGGAGATGACCTGTACTGCACCCGCATCACCCTTCTTCATGTCCCAATCAAAGTCCTGCTCTCGGGGGCCCTCGTACTCGGTGACGTCACAGCGGATGGATGTGGGCTGGCCCGCCACGCGGATCAGGGGGGTGCTGGACACGGACACCAGCCGGGCCCCACACACACCTGCAGGGGTACAGGACACAGTCTTAACCTGGGGGACCAGGGGACAAGGACACAGACAGACAGACAGCTCTCCAGACACAACCTCTGAGAAGCACTTTAGATCTGAACCAGATCTCATTACAGGCTTCCCTTCCAAACACTGCCCATGCCTGCGGCAAGTGAGTGAGCGTGTGTTTGTGTGTGTGAGACCGTGAGATGACATTGTGTATGGGTCTTCTAGTTTTCCAGTGGAGACCAACCTCTTCTGCAAAAGCAAAAACTCAGTCATCTACAGTGATGAGTCATTGAGTCCTTCACTTACACAGACATGACAAACCAGCTTCTGCTTTCTGACACGGCAGTGGAGATAGAGAACACGCTACAGAGAGAGAGAACACGCTACAGAGAGAGAGAACACACTAGAACTCTCTCCAGAGAGGCTGTTCTCTGCACGCCCCTAAAATGGAACCTGTTAAGACAAGCAGAGGAACAGACAGAGCAGGGAGCTCCAGTCCACACACACACACACAGCAAAAAGGCTTGCTTGAACAAGAACAGGGAAAGGCAGAACACACCAGCTGTGGTGTTCACACCAACATGCTGAAACTAACACACAGCACACACACACCTAATCACCCCATCCTGCACAGCAGTTGGCAGGAGAAGACTGATGAGAGCTGGTGGCAGTCGAACCCTAACCCTCTCCAGCCCCTCACTAAGCCTCATTACCAACCTCTCCCCTGCCACTGGCCGCACTCCACAGCTAGCCTCCTCAACCCGTTAGGAGGCTGTTTTCTGGAGCTCCAGGCCTGAGCGCCCCCTCACAGCCAGGGTGGGAACACTGAGCAGACAACCTGGAAACAGGCTAGCAGACGACGGAACAGTCTGGAGAGAGCGAGGCCTTCTCCAGGGTTGTGGTCGCTCCCGAACGGTGGCTTCCTCTGACAGGAGGGCCAGCAGGACGTAGTAGGATGAACGTCGACAAGCTCTCCTAGATTTTTGCTTTTCACAAAATCTGAACCTATCGAGGTCTAACCCGAACTGAACATGGTTCAGCGCTGAGCTGCAGAATGGATCCCTCTCCCTCACCCAGACTACTGACATGCTGTTGACAGCGTTCATTTGATCATCCAACATTGCAATCATTTAGGTAGCCCCCCCCCCCCCCCCGGAAGCGTTTAATGACGTGCAGAGAAAGAGTTATACACATCCATACTCTTTCTCCTACGCTTTGATCTGTGTGCTGTAGTCGTTAAGTGACAACAGGACGCTACATTAGAACAACGCTGGATGATAACATCCGCATGCTTGATGAAACCATGAAGGTCGAGAGCCCATTATTTCAATTCCCCCTATTGATCAATGGGATGGATATAGCTTACGTATCTGACAATGAAATTGTTAAGACCAGAAACCGAAATTAACTGGACTGATGTCACATCTGTTAATCTTAACCTTTCAGAATAATTTTCGTTTCACTTAATGGGTGTTCGCCCTCTTGGCAAGCAATTATCGCTCGTGGTGGGGGGGGGGGGGGGGGGGGGGGGGGGGGGGGGGGAGAGAAAGTCCGAAATTGTCATACACAAATCCAAACGGACATTTTCCCACACCCATGACACCTCACCTGTAGGCTACTTAAAGAAACTCTTAACGAGGAAGTCAGACATCTGGGACGTCCGTTTCCACAAGTTCATAATGTTTGTAACCAAATGTTTGTCGATATTCAAGAGTCCATTCAATGTATGAACGGTCAAATTATTTAATCACCCTTTTGGTAATGTAGCTAAACGACTGTTCCAAATCAAAAATCGGACTACGCAAAATAGCCTATACTTTCATGTCAATGTAAACTGTTGGGAAAAGACGTTGCAAAAATGATCTACAAAATAATGACGAGTATTATATGTTGCTCTCTCACTTACCAATCGATACAAAGATAAGCAGAACGATGAAAGACGGACGTTCCATATCGGCAGGTCGTGTAGCTGCCTGGCTAATCCTTTGTCACTGGAATCTGACGCGGGGTAAAGAAAGTCCGCTTGGATCTGTGCAAAAGCTGATCCACCGGCGACTCCTCGGAGTTGGGAAAACGTGTAGCTACAATTGTCAGCGGCGTAAGATGAATGGTCAGATGTCCTCTAAGTGAACGTACTACGAGTTCAGCGGGAGCGATCCCGAGTGTTCGCATGATTCATCCTGAATGTCGTTTGTTAACGTTTTGTCTTTAAGGAATGGTGAGTGGGAGGAGTGGCTGAAATGTAGGGAACGACGTCCGGAAGTTTTAGGGGTGATGGAGGAGGGGTATCGCGGCGGTGGGGCCTTCCAGTGGTCATCCAAAGGCTGGGAACGTGTTAATGAAAAAGGTGACTTGCAATTTGTGGTACCGATGACCATAACATTGTTCGTACCGTGCCTACCAGTTCATGCAACTGAGCAAATGTGACACAACCAAGTAATGTAGATATCTGCAGGTGTGCTGGCGATCACATCAAGACTCTCCTGCGGCCATGCAAGTGCTGCCTCAAGCACAGGTCCCGCCACACTGTATTAGTTATGGTTTTGAGATACTTAATGTAATATACTGTGAGATACTTAGTGTAATGTAGTATACTGTGAGATACTTAATGTAATGTAGTATACTGTGAGATACTTAGTGTAATGTAGTATACATAGTACATAGTATACATACGTCTCCAACATTTAGACAGTCATGCTGAGGGTGGAAGCGCCTGGGTCCAACGTTCAGCTGGATCCACTAACCATTGGACTAGTATCTCATATACAGTATACTCACATAAACACAGCCCTGTTAGCAGGGTGGGGGTGGTTAAGGAATGGGAGGAAATGTTAGTGGCCATGGCTTCTACCAGGGTTAAAGGTTATGGTTCAAATGTAACTTTTGTTACTTAATCCAGGGGGCTGCATTCAGAAATCCTATTTTTATCCTGTGTGTGTATGTATGTGTGTGTGTGTGTTATGGGGGTGGGTGTGTGTGTGTGTTATAGGAGTGTGTGTGTGTGTTATGGGGGTGGGGGTAGGTTTCAGGGGAACCGAATTGGCTGGTATCCAGAAGGTAGGTTCACACAAACTAACTGCTACTCACAGAATTTCTTTCCTGCAAAAAATGAAGCAGCATCATGTCCTTAATAGCCCTTTTCACATCCCATAATATGGCAGATATGATTCTGTGTACACAGTTAATGTGACTGCAAATTAATAATACTATGTAATTCCAAGACTATGTTCAGCAAGATGGTGGAGGAAAGGACTGGAAAACACTGGTTAATATTTAAGAAATAATGAGATTATCCTGTATTTGCTTGTGATTGTTTTGCTGTTGAATTCCTGAAGGACATGGGTGTGTATTCTGATTAATGAAGCAGAGCTTCAATCTAGGGAGTTTCGTAATTGTGTTATCTATGATTGTTCTTCATGTTATCATTGAGCTACTTCATGCTACATACCATGCAGTACGCATGCAACCTGGATCCAAACGCCATCCAGTGGTTAAACTACGAACACATTTAGATTGACTGAACTGTAGTGTCTCTAGTAGCTCATCTGCAGCATAGGAAGCACATCCTATGCACAATGACATATAATAACACACATCCTGTCACACACAGAAATATGTTTGTCAGTGTTTCTGTTCCACTTAGCCTCAAGCGCAAAACCACAATCCTGTGCAGGAAGGTAAAACGGCGGTGCGCTGCATATTTAAATGTAGCCCGATGAGAGTGTGAGATGTGCTTTCTTTACTGTGAATGTCAGCTGATTTTGCAGTTAGATCTCAACGTTTACAAGTTTTCATGTAATTAAAGATGATATGGAGGAGTTTGCACCATTTTTAGTCCGTGGGTACGATGTATAACTGAATGACTGAATTTTTATTGAATCTTGTGCTAAACAACAACCATGGTATGTTACTTGAAAAGGCATTAAAGGAAATTAACTTGTTTCTTTCTCCCACATCCTCAACAAACTTTCGGAGGATCCAGAACACTGACCAAAGCGTAAAAACACATTTAAATATCGCTTACTGTCAGCAGAGCAATAGTTAAAATACTTTCAATCAAAGCAAACAACTCATTTCTAAAACAGGCTCAGATTACAACTCTGAGATGTGTTGGTAGTCTGAAGCCTATGCCTACCAGAAGTGCTGCCCGACCTCTGTGCTTCTCATCTAAATACTTTCAGTCTCCCTCTCCTCCTCATCAGTGACCAGCAGAAGTGGGTCTCCTGATCCTAGCCTGTCTCCTCTCCTCCCTGCTGTGCTCATGGAGGCAAAGACAGAGACGAGAGGCCAGTTTACAGTTCCTCTCACGCATGGAGGTATTCTGTGGAGAGGTGGAGGTGGTCAGAGGAGGGGGTATTGGGTGGAGGTGTTGGGTGGAGAGGTGGAGCTGCTCAGTGGTGGGGTGGTCGGGGCCCAGATCTCCGGGGGTGGGGCAGCGGGGGGGGGCAATCCTCGTCTTCCTCTTGCGGGGCCGGAGGAGGCCTCCCCCGGGCCTGGGTTTTGGGTTGAGCTGAGGCCTGCCGAGGTGCTCCCGTACCGGGCAGGGGCCGCGTGGCGTCCATGGGGGATTTTTGTTTGTGTGCTGGGTCCCTGTGGCGGGGCTGGGGCTGGGGCTGGGACTGGGGCTGGGTCAGAGGAGCCAGCCTGAATTCAGCCTCCTCTGCGGAAGGGAATGAACAGATGAAATGCAGTTAAAATCACAGGTGGATGCTTTGTCAAATCAAACAAACAAACAAACAAACTTTACTTGTATAGCTCTTCTTACAATGATGTCAAAGAGGACTTCACAGAGGCCCACAGATCAGCCCCAGTAGCCAGCCTAAACCCTCACAGCTTTGTGCTGGACATGTTAGATGAGCCAGTTAACATCAAAAGCTCACAGATGTGTCAGGAGTCTAGTTTGGTCTGGAAGCTAAATATATCTATCTATAAATATATCTATCTATAAATATATCTTCACTTCAGATTTCAAGTTAACCCCAACAAAGATTGCAGTGGTTTCACCTCGTATGTTTGGTAGAATACAGGTATCTAACTGTGTCTGGATATATAACAATACAGTCTAGCCTTGCAGCCCTGGGACCAGTCCCACGTTGTGTTAAGATGCTAACACTATTCAGCATACTCGTTTTGGACGCGTCATGTTTGTGGTTGAACTATTAGGCATTAAGACCTACTTGGTACACATCCAGCAAATGATTGGTCTACGTGGCGTGTTCTGCTTTGTGTGTTTCTACGTTTTGAAACGCTAACTCCAGATCTTACCGTCCTCATGGTTCTTGCAGTGGTTGCGGTAGCAGCACACGGTTGTGATGACAATGAGCAGCAAGACGAATCCTCCGCCGCCGGCCAGGACGCTCACCGTCACCCAGAAAGGAAACCCAAGCAGAGTTCCCGTTGTCACCTCGCTGCCACCTGAGTTTGAGACAAAGGAAACACACCAGACTCAATCTTTTGCAATTTTTTATTTTTTTTTTCACAAAAAAAAAAAGGTTGTTTGAGGGGCAGTTCTATGGGCGCATGTGAAGCCCTCTGTGACATGCTTGCGTGTAAAAAGGGCTATACAAATAAATTTGATTTGATTTGATTTGATTTTGCTTGAACAAACAATGTGACAATAAGAAAAAGAATTGAAGGCCTAGAAGTCACATTTCCTTTTGTATATTTTTCGTTTGGAGAGTTGAAGACTCTGACGGCAATAATTCCACCAAGTTAAAAGACTTTCAGACACGTGCAACTGTAACAGTTTCACTCATAATGTGACAAACTAGATGATCACTCACTGCAAACACGTGTGCTAAGTTTTGTGACCTGTTACGTCCCCAGAGGTGGAGGGTGAGGTGAGTTGGTTTGCAGGGCACTCAGGTGTGTTCATGTTGCAGTGTGCAGATAGTTAGAGGGCACTGCCAGGCTTACCTTGGATACCTGCACAGGTGGACCCGATGCTGTCGCTCGTCTCGTTGCTGTACGTGTCATCGACGGTGCAGCTAAACGTGTCGACCTTTTTCAGATCTTTTATTTTCATAACCAGAGTAGATGCCTTTTCCCCCTTCATGATAACTTGGTTTTTGCTCCATGTGAAGGTCATGTCTTGCTGAGGGGTGCAGCTGAAGGTGACTTCAGGTGAAGGCCTTTCCTTTGTGGGACAACTAATCGTCACAGTAGGTTTGGGGACTTTGGCTGTGAAGAGACAAAAGTTAGATTTTTTTTTTCAGAAGTGACATCTTCCCAGTCTTGAGATGTTTTCTGCTGCTCGTAGTGTTTGTTTCAAGGGGAACAAGTCAACAACATGTAAGAGAGTGATGTGGTGTGTTCTCATGGCAACACTTCACACCCGGCTGCTTCCTACAGGTGTACTTGGACATACACAGTCTATAGGTCTAATGCATAACACAGTCTATAGGTCTAATGCATAACACAGTCTATAGGTCTAATGCATAACACAGTCTATAGGTCTAATGCATAACACAGTCTATAGGTCTAATGCATAACACAGTCTATAGGTCTAATGCATAACACAGTCTATAGGTCTAATGCATAACACAGTCTATAGGTCTAATGCATAACACAGTCTATAGGTCTAATGCATAACACAGTCTATAGGTCTAATACATAACACAGTCTATATGTCTAACACACCCAGATGTCTATAGGTCTAATGCATAACACAGTCTATAGGTCTAATGCATAACACAGTCTATAGGTCTAATGCATAACACAGTCTATAGGTCTAATGCATAACACAGTCTATAGGTCTATATGTCTAATATATACCCAGATGTTGGCAGTCTATAGGTGTACTTCCTACTCACCTTTCACACACAGTTCAATCTCCTGCTTTTCCACACTTTTCCCATCCTGGAACACCTCTCCCACGTACGTTCCTGCATGTTTGGCTGCCAGCTGTCGGAGTACCAGAGCTCCTTTATCGGTGATGTCCTCCTGCTTGCCTGGTTTGATTATTTTGTTCTTTCTTTTGAATAAAAGTACTGAATTGTGTTTCCATTCTATTTCTGTCAGGTCTGGAGCCCTTTTCTTAAGCAGGGGTAGCAGATATTTATCAGGCCCTTCTGCAACAGTGTGCGTACATTCTGAAAGAAAATACAAATGTTTTATGTATCATTATGACCTGTCAGAAGTTAAACCTTTTTCAGTTATTTTGTTGTCAGTATCTCTAATACAGATGTGTTAACAACAAATATTAAAAATCCCCCCCAAAATATTGTCTTGAAAAATATAATCTTAGGTCTTGAATATAGTTTGTTGCTAAATCAGAAGTTTGTGGGGGTTTTAACCTTAGAGTTGTCATGTTTTTAGGACATTTGTTTTGACATTTCCTCAAATAAAAACATAAAATCAGTGAAACACATCAGTTGTTTGTATCTGCTGTTGCTTCACATAAATTGTAACATTCCTGCCTTGTTATCATTTTCTTTTTAATATTTGTATTTATTTATTTCAAGATAGGGAGAGCGCACAGTAAAACATTAATCTTGTACAACACGAGAATATACATTGTGCCAGGTTCTAGCAGATTGCTATTTTCCACCTGTAGTCCCTGGAGACTTATATTTCTCAAACATGTTAAACAATACAAGATTAACATAGAATTTACATGTGAGCCATAACTCTGAGCAGTCACATGTGAACAAGTCATCTGTAATAAAGAAATGAAGTCAAACAGGTTTTCTGGTTTACCTGCTGAAAGAGTGACCGGAAGGACCAGGGCCACCAGAGCCACCAGAGCCAGGAGACGAGACATCGTGCTTCTCTACACTGCTCTAATGATCAAGTGTTTCTCAGTTCTCAGATTTGTTTCTTTGTTTCTTTTGTGTGTACGTAAGTGTGTGTGTGTGGGCAGTACGTATGTGTGTGTGTGTGTGTGGGCATGTGCACGCCAAGAGGAAATGATGTACCGACAAGAAAACATTGGCTTATTGAGCCTCATTCTATATTGATCTATAAATGATATAGTACTGTGACACTGGTGATTGGTGACACGCTTAGCATTTCTAACAAACATTTATTGAAGAATTGAAAAAGAAAGGTGATTTTGACAGTAAAATGTTTTCAGTTAAACCAGGACTCATATTCCTGGTATTGGAGGTGGAACTGTAGAGCAATACTGACATCTAGTGAAAGTTGTTCTACCGTTTATACCAGAGGTTCTCAAAGTGGGGTCCCCGGACCCCTAGGGGTCAGCAAACCACAGCACACACCCCTGGTTCAAACAACCGTCTCCTTCATTTTCATCTTTTTGTACAACACCGATGGGGAAACAGGGCCCCCAAGAGTGCATGAAAAAAATATATTAGTTTACAATTGAGATTGTGGCTTCTCCAATCTCCACTAAATATCTCAAGATAGTTCAAATTCTCAAGATAAGTGTTTTTAGAATTAGAATAGTCAGGTTATCTCCTGTGGAGGGCGCTGTAAATTAACGTGTAGTTTCCATGGTAGTTTACATGGTTATATCATCACTACATTTCCCAGTGTTCAAAGCGAGTATGTTTTGACCTTCCCCGTTTCCTACTTCTTGCAGCATGGCACCGTGTTACCCAATCAAGGAGGACAAACACACATTACTATTAGATTATTTTCTCCGTTAAGAGAGCACGAATATTGGGAATAATTTGCCAAATGCTTGCAACGAAATGTATTCGCTTGTGCGCCTCGTGCGGCCGCCTAGGCTCCCGTATCAACCCAAGCACGAGAGGAGGGATGCCAGTTACACTGCGTTTGTCCGGTCAAGGATCTACACTTCACTACTCCGCAATGCCTTTCTCCATCTCACCTCGACGACACTGTCACGGTGGTTTAGATGATATACACCAGAATGCATCCGTTCAAAGATACATACGACAGCTCGTGGACGAATACGGAGAAGTCACAAAGAAGTTACAGTACACGTTTTTAAGCGACTCTGAAAGGAAAGAGCTAAATCTCAGACAGACGGAACTGTTGCCGGTGGAAAAGGCATTCAGATGCACAGTAAATGCTATGAAAGAGCTCGAGGAGATTACATCTCTGATTCAGAGTAAGCTGTGTGGTTCGCGTCTTGTTCTGTATTATAGGCTTGTCAGTGCACTCTATGACAACGGAGTTGGTCGGTGTTGCTTCCTGATGTGATGCAGCAGTTGTGTTTGCAGGTGCGCGCGGGGCCGGAGGAGAGGAGCGGGAGATGATCCCGCTACTGGCAGAGGAGCACGCGCTCACCTCCCAGAGAATACACACTCTCAAACTAAACGTAAGGACATATAGCCACTACATTTTACATTTGTATGTTATTCATTTAGCAGACACTTTTATCCAAAGGGACATACAAATAATGCACAGCAGAAAATCAAGTATCATAAGTGCAGAGTCAAACTGTATTTTCCCCTAGTATGGAAAAGCAAGACTCTAGATCATAGAGGGAAAGCGTGTTGGATGATTGTTATTGACTTGTGGTCTATGTTCTAGCTGATCCAGACGCTGGTTCCCCGGGACCCTCATGACGACAGCAGCTCCCTGCTGGAGGTGGTGTCGGGGCGGACCACAGGAGGTGGGGGGACTGGGGGGGGGTTATCCAACACTCCTGCTGTCCTCACACACACACTAAGATATAACACACTCCTGCTGTCCTCACAGACACACTAAGATATAACACACTCCTGCTGTCCTCACAGACACACTAAGATATAACACACTCCTGCTGTCCTCACAGACACACTAAGATATAACACACGCCTGCTGTCCTCACACAGACACACTAAGATATAACATACTTCTGCTGTCTTCACACAGGAGACATCTGCCAGCAGTTCACTAAAGAGATATTCGAGATGTACCAAGGCCTCGCCAGGTACCGCAACTGGGAGTTTGATGTTCTTAACTACACGCCTGCGGACTACGGTATGTCTCTGTGTGTTTGTGTCTGGTTGGAAAGCTAGCACACTGCAGCCATGTGTGACAGTCCAGACAGTTGCAGCTCCATGTCGCCCCCTGCAGGTGGGCTGCACCATGCGGCCGTGCGTGTGGCTGGGGAGGGGGTGTACCGCCGCCTGAAGATGGAGGGGGGAACTCACCGGGTGCAGAGGATCCCCGAGGTGGGTCTGTCCTCCCGGATGCAGCGCATCCACACAGGAACCATGACAGTCATCGTGCTGCCTCAGCCCAGCGAGGTACAAATGCTACTGTAGGCCTTCCTATATGTACTTCCTGTATGGGAATCTCACATTAGAAATCACTAAATAAACGTTTCTCCCTGCATGTAATCTATTTAATATGCGTATGACAACCATTACAGTACCTAACTGTCTTAACATCCCTGGTCGCCGCGGTGATGCTGTGTAGCTGGATGTGGTCATCGACCCGAGGGATCTTCGCATCGACACGTTCCGGTCAAAAGGCCCCGGGGGTCAGAGCGTCAACACGACCGACAGCGCTGTCCGCATCGTCCACCTGCCCACAGGTGACGCCTCCGCCCAGCACACACACAAGTCCTCGTGTGTGTGTGTGTGTGTGCTGTTCCTATTATCACCATCTCCATCAGAACTACCACTCTGCTGATGCGAAACCATTGTTAGAGAACACAGGTGTTTATGCTAAGAACACAAATGGCACTTAACCTAGTGCGTGTGTCGAGCAGGTATTATTGTTACTTGTGTCCTGACCCCTGACCCCAGGCGTGGCGGTGGAGTGCCAACAGACACGCTCCCAGCTGCAGAACCGCAGCAGGGCCATGCGCCTGCTGCAGGCCCGGCTGTACCAGGGCATGCTGGGTAAGGAGGCAGAGCAGAGGCACACTGCCAGGAAGCTACAGGTGAGTGTCCTCTCCGCCTCCTGCTGGGGGATGTTACCTTTAACATGTCATTCACTCACAACATGGTTTCACCCAAGACAAATATAAATAGTGCAAGAAAAAGCCTTTTTCATCCCAGTTAACCCTAACCCTACCTGTCAACCCTAACCCTACCTGTTAACCTAACCCTGCCTGTTAACCCTAACCCTGCCTGTTAACCCTAATCCTGCCTGTTAACCCTAACCCTACCTGTTAACCTATCCCTGCCTGTTAACCCTCTCTGCTCTGATCACCAGGTGGGTTCACGCTCCCAGTCAGAGAGGATCAGAACCTACAACTTCAGCCAGGACCGTGTGACAGACCACCGGTCTGGATATCAGAGCCGGGACATCAAGGTAGTCAGGACCAGCAGTGCCATGCTTCACTTTATACATTTTGAAGTAAGCAAGTCTCAGTTGATGGTTGAAATGCTGCAAAATGCTGTGGCAGCAGTTTTGGTTCAGGGCGTCACTCACTCTGTGGAAGTTGCCGACTGGATCCAGCAAAAAAAGCCCCCATACCATCACTTTCAACCATCAACTAAGACTTGCTTACTAACACCAGTGTTAAGCTGTGCTTGAAGCTGTTGTTCTGTGAGCCACCTATCATGCAAGCTGTTGACTCTCAGAAACTTGTCTTCTGATTCTGTTGTGGCTTTGGGTCTGCCAGACTTCTTCCTGTCAGTTTCCAAGTGCCTTTTGACGGTGTAGGAAACTGTACTCACCGACACCTTGGCTTTCTTTGCAATTTGTATCTAAAGTACTAACCCCTTTGGTATGGAAGCAAATCAGTGACAATTTTTGGAATTTTAAAACGCATTGAATACTTAATATTGAAATTTAAACAACACCGAATTCTCATATGAATATATTTCAACGTAAAATAAAATTCAGGTTGCTTAAATTGAAGCCCAAAAAATTTGATCTTAAGAAATTTGAGCCAAAAAAAGTTGCCCCAAAAAATTTTGCTTAAAAAATTAGAGGCGAAAATTCTGATTGCAACATCCGGGATACCAAGGACAGGTAGAGCAATTGAGCAATACAAGATAAAACGCATGATGACTACCAGGGAAAACAACCATGCTTTGGTGAGTCCGATGTGATCAAATCTTGGATTGAGGCTCGATTGCTCTACCTATCCTTGGGATCCCAGATGTTA
The DNA here is from genome assembly GCF_021917145.1 of Hypomesus transpacificus. Taxonomy (NCBI): domain Eukaryota; kingdom Metazoa; phylum Chordata; class Actinopteri; order Osmeriformes; family Osmeridae; genus Hypomesus; species Hypomesus transpacificus. The sequence goes on from NC_061071.1 coordinate 10,885,476, forward strand.
CAATCTGAATTTAAGCTCGAATTAAACTTAAAAATTATGTTTTTCGGCTCGAATTTGATAGACTCAATTTTTTAGGCTCATATTTCTTTTATAAGCTCAACATTTTTTGAAAGTGCCTTTGGTAGTTTACCTCAAAACACACATACAAACCCCTTTGGTAATTTACCACCAAATACACACACTAACCCAGTTTGTCCTTTTTCCATCTCTGGCTGTGAGGGTAATGTCTCCTCTGGCGGTGCTGTGATAGTGCTGTGATGTCTCCTGTCTGGCAGGAGTTCATGCGAGGTGGGGAGGCCCTTGACGAGCTGATCTCAGACCTGCTGCAGCACGGCAAGAGGGAAGCCCTGCTGGAGCTGGTGGAGAGCTACAGCCAGAGGCCCTCTGAACACAGGCCCACTACACAGGAGGCTGACTAGCCTAGCCTAGCCTAGCCAGAGGCCCTCTGAACCCAGGCCCACTACACAGGAGGCTGACTAGCCTAGCCTAGCCAGAGGCCCTCTGAACCCAGGCCCACTAAACAGGAGGCTGACTAGCCTAGCCTAGCCTAGCCAGAGGCCCTCTGAACCCAGGCCCACTACACAGGAGGCTGACTAGCCTAGCCTAGCCTAGCCAGAGGCCCTCTGAACCCAGGCCCACTGCACAGGAGGCTGACTAGCCTAGCCTAGCCAGAGGCCCTCTGAACCCAGGCCCACTGCAAAGGAGGCTGACTAGCCTAGCCTAGCCAGAGGCCCTCTGAACCCAGGCCCACTACACAGGAGGCTGACTAGCCTAGCCTAGCCTAGCCAGAGGCCCTCTGAACCCAGGCCCACTACACAGGAGGCTGACTAGCCTAGCCTAGCCAGAGGCCCTCTGAACCCAGGCCCACTACACAGGAGGCTGACTAGCCTAGCCTAGCCAGAGGCCCTCTGAACCCAGGCCCACTGCACAGGACGCTGACTAGCCTAGCCTAGCCAGAGGCCCTCTGAACCCAGGCCCACTGCACAGGAGGCTGACTAGCCTAGCCAGAGGCCCTCTGAACCCAGGCCCACTGCACAGGAGGCTGACTAGCCTAGCCTAGCCTAGCCGGAGGCTAAAGGACACTATGCCAACTGTTGGTTTGTAACAGTGGTTCTTAACCGTGTCCTCAGGGAACCCCTGTTCTGCATGTTTTAGATGTTTCTTGGCTCCAACACAGCTGATTCAAATGCATGCTCGTTTCCAGGCTTCTATAGATCTAGATAACGACCCATTAATTTGAATCAGGTGTGTTGGAGCAGGGAAACATCTAAAACATGCAGGACAGGGTTAAGAACCACTGGTCTGGAAGAATCTGGCCCTGGAAATAGCCACTGAGGCATCATGTTGCTGCTTCATGTCCAGTAAGGTGAAGGCATGTCCTTTATACTAATATGACAGGCTGTGTATTCCTGTCCCTTTACAGCTAAAGCGATTGTAAAGATGTATTTTGTAATGATGTAAGAATATTTGTATTTTGGATATAAATAATCCTGAAATAAAAACCAAAGCTGTGCGATAAAAAGTGTCTGATTCAAACACAACTGAAATACTTGAATTGGTTTGTTACTACCGTGTCCAGGATAAACAACACAACATCTGAGTAACCGTGGATACACCAGCCACTCAAGTTTATTCAGTGACACTCGCAATCATACTGTAGAAAACACTGCGCCCATGAACCTTCTGTTCCAAGATCTATATCAAACAGACCAAGGACGAGCGACTCGTCACCTCATGTAGGGAAACGTGACAAGTACACATCAAACTGATGAGAGACATTAAGTATTCAGGTAAAAAAATACACAAATCTGTGTCTTTATGAATTTTGTACACTGGTGAATATTCTAGAAGAAGCCAATCTCTCGACAATCAAGATATTACTTCATAAAGGGGAGACATACTAAGAATGTTTCCAGGACTGATTCTCTGTTGAACATGCAGCGTATGAGCAGTTAAAGTCGGTCATGTTCACAGCTAGGAACAGATTTACCTCCTGAATCAGGGTTGACTTTATGTGTGAGTAGTCTCCCCTCCTGTAGTCCAGCCTACATCATCTGTACAGACGACACATCTGTCTCAGTCGTCCGTGTCTCTCTGCCGGAGGCTCCGGGCTTTTCCGTTCTCCGGCTTCCTCTTCCTAAAGGAGGCGGGGCCCCCCTGGGCCCCCAGGGAGGTGATGGTGCGCTCCTTGAAACGGGGTTTGGCCTCAGGGGGGCGGCCGGGGGCTGGGGGCCCCCCAGAGCCTGGGCCCCCCTCCACCTGGGGCAGCTGCAGGTCTACCTTCTCACTGCAGGGGAGAGACGGCTGGAGTCAGACCAGGTATGGGTACAGGTCAGGATTGCAGATTGTCTCACTGGGGTTAGGGGGTAGAGAATGTCTTACTAGAGGTTAAGGGTTACAGGGTAGAGGTTAGGGGTCGAGGGGTAGAGGTTAGGGTGTATAGATGTTCTTACTAGGGGTTCTCTTCCACCTGGATCTGTTCCCAGGCTCCGTAGGGAGTAAGCGGCTTCCTGGGCTTCTTAGCAGGAGGGTCTTCCTTAGCAACAGGAGGGTCATCCTTAGCAACAGCCTCTTTACCTTCTCCATCTCCCTCCTTACCGCCACCACCACCATCTTCCTCCTCCTCTCCTCCACCCCCTCCAGACTCATTCTCCTCTTGTCTTTTCTGGGGAGAGACAGTCTGGTTAGTCTGGTCAGCCTCTGGCAGGAGTCTCAAACCAGAGAGAGAGAGGACTCAGCCTGAAGCTGACCTTGATGCTGGCCTGTGTGGAGTCCCCTGCCTCTGCCGGCCTGGAGCTCTCCTCCCCCCCTGGTAGGGTCCCTGGCCTGGAGCTCTCCTCCCCCCCTGGTAGGGTCCCTGGCCTGGAGCCCGTCTCCTCCCCCTGGCCCTCCGGCTCTCCACGGCTCCCTGAACCTTCTGCGGGGAGGCCAGCTGGACGCTCCCAGCTGGATTCTGAGTGTGTGTGTGTGTATTGGAGAGAGAGAGAGAGAGGCAGGGGATGGTAAAATGTGAGTAGATGAAACACATTTGAATAAAAGTCCATCTGAAAGGAGATGTAGTGTGGATATGAGCGTGTCTGACCTCCTGTCTCTGTGTTGTAGTAGTAGGTGTACCCATCAGGACTCAGCGCCTCCATCCACACGCCTGGGGCCTGACTCACAGGAAACACAACACGTTGATGAAATGTTTGAATTTCATCAATGTTGAATTTCATTTGTGTGGTGTGTGTGTGGTGTGTACCTCACTGTGGCCTGGCTGGGCAGAGGAAGCAGACCTTTCTTCCTGGAATCCCTGAGGCCTCTCCCATCCTGACTCTTAAAGGAAAAGAACAAACACACTCACTATCACAGCAAGGCAGCACTGAGGCCTTGTGTTCATGTTAACGGGCTGTGGAGAAACAAGCAAAGGCCCACTTATTTATCTTAAGGCCTCTTATTTTATCATTATTAATTGCCCATCGAGTATTGAGTTCTATAATCAGGGACTTAGTTGGCTATAAAATTTATCCAGTATTCCCGAGGAGCTGTGTTGTTGAGGCTCACCTCCAGTCAGTGTGTTGTAGTAGTACGTCATCCCGTCGTCTGAGCGGGCCTCCACCCATGCCTGACCCTCCAGCTGGCCCTGGCCCTCCAGCTGGGCCTGGCCCTCCGGACGGCGGGCTTTCCCAGCACGCTTCTCCTTCCTGTTCTTTGGACCTGGGGGTTTGGTCTGGACTGGGGGTTTAGTCTGGGCTGGGGGTTTAGTCTGGGCTGGGGGTTTAGTCTGGGCCGGGGGTCCTGTACAAGACACACAAACACAATATAGACCAGGTCATAAAGGACGACTACATTTACATTTACATGACTACATAGACTGTACTCTACAGTACAGCACTATAGACTGTACGCTACAGTACAACATTTAGTTGTACAACAACATTGATGTACCGAGTAGTTATGAAGTTCTGCGGAAGCCTGATAATGATGATGACCATTCATTTGAATTATCTCCTCCCAGCCTCTAGTGGTATAGAGGTATATGTTATAGATCTAACTGCGTCTCCTCGCAGCCTCTAGTAGTATAGAGGTATATGTTATAGATCTAACTGCGTCTCCTCCCAGCCTCTAGTGGTATATGTTATAGATCAACCTGGGTCTATTCCCAGCCTCTAGTGGTATAGAGGTATATGTTATAGATCAACCTGGGTCTACTCCCAGCCTCTAGTGGTATAGAGGTATATGTTACACTCTCCACCTACACTCTCTGTTACTGCCAAATCATTTGAACACCATTATGTGATGCTAACTAATCCTATCAAAGCATGCTTAATTGTTCTTTATCGCCCACCAGGACCGCTTGCCGACTTTGTGGAGGAGCTGGACATACTCCTCAGCGTCCTTCCGGATGATGGAACCCCCCTGATAGTCCTTGGGGACTTCAACATCCACCTCCAAGGAACGCAGGCTGTCGACTTCTTGTCTCTCCTGACCTCCTTCGACCTGACGCTGCTGAGCACACCGGCGACCCACAAGGCAGGCAAACAGCTAGACCTCGTCCTGACACGCAACTGTATCACTGACTTAACCTCTGTAACCCCACTGAACATCTCTGATCACTACTTTATCCAATTCACTGTCTCTCTCCCTCCAACCCGTCCTACCTCCCCTCCCCTTGTAACTTTCCGGCGCAACCTCCGCTCGCTATCCCCCTCCCACTTCTCCTCTATTGTAACATCCTCCCTCCCTCCCATTGACGTGTTCTCGTCCCACCCCACTAACTCTGCCACCGACACCTTGCTAACCACTTTAACTGCATCACTTGACTCTCTCTGTCCCCTGTCTACCAGGCCTGCACGATCTTCTCCCCCCTGCCCGTGGCTTACGGATGTTATTCGTGAAGAACGGTCCACCCTTCGAGCAGCTGAGAGGAGATGGCGCAAGTCCAAAGACGGTCTGGACCTTGATAAGTATCACTCCCTCCTCAAATCCTTCTCTTCTCACATAACTGGTGCCAAAACCCTCTACTTTCTTAACAAAATTAACTCCGCTTCAAACCCCCACAAACTTTTCTCTACCTTCTCCACCCTTCTTAACCCACCTCCCCCACCCCCTCCCTCCACCCTGACAGCAGACGACTTCTCCTCTTTCTTTGAGAAAAAAGTCGCCGACATTAGCAGTCGGTTCCCTAAACCCACCCTTCCTACCCCCTCACCCTCCATTTCTGACCCAACTAAATGTCTAAACTCCTTCTCTCCCCTGTCCGAGGCAGAGCTCTCTGACCTCATTCTCTCTCATCGCCCCACCTCCTGTCCCCTTGATCCTGTCCCCTCCCCTCTCTTTCAAACCATCTCCCCCTCTATCATAACTTTTCTACTCCATGTTCTAAACTCCTCTCTTACCTCTGGCACCTTCCCCTCTGCCTTCAAACAGGCCAGAGTTACCCCTTTACTCAAAAAACCCTCCCTTAACCCTGCCGTCCTCCAGAACTACAGACCGGTATCATTGTTGCCCTTCTTTTCTAAAACAATTGAACGTGCTGTATCTAACCAACTGTCTAACTTCCTTTCTCAGAACAAACTGCTCGACCCCAACCAATCGGGCTTCAAGACCGGCCACTCCACAGAGACTGCCCTCCTTTCAGTCACCACTGCCCTCCAGTCTGCCAGAGCGGCTTCCAGGTCATCCGTCATCATTCTGCTGGACCTTTCTGCGGCGTTTGATACGGTTAACCACCAGATCCTGCTCTCCACACTTTCTGAGATGGGCATCACTGGCACTGCACTCCAGTGGATCTCATCCTACCTGTCGGGAAGATCCTACCAGGTCTCCTGGGGAGGCAAACTGTCAGGCCCACGCCAGCTCTCCACTGGTGTCCCACAGGGCTCCGTCCTTGGTCCCCTCCTCTTCTCTCTGTACACCACCTCACTTGGACCAATCATCACCTCCCATGGCTTCTCCTACCACTGCTACGCTGACGACACGCAGCTGTACCTGTCATTCCCTCCGACCGATCCGGGGATCTCAGCTAGGATTGAGGCCTGCCTCGCAGACATCTCCGCCTGGATGACTGAGCACCATCTCCAGCTGAACCTTGCCAAAACAGAACTTCTCATCATCCCGGCCAAACCCTCCATCTCCCATGACTTCTCAATCACCCTGGGATCTGCGACGGTGACCCCCTCATCCTCTGCCAGGAACCTTGGGGTGACCATGGACGACGAGCTCTCCCTCACGGCCCACATTGCTGCGGTCTCCCGGTCGTGTAGATTCACCCTCTACAACATCCGGAAGATCAGGAGATACCTGTCTGAGCACTCCACCCAGCTGCTTGTCCAAGCACTTGTCCTCTCCAAGTTGGACTACTGCAACTCGCTGCTCGCCGGTCTCCCATCATGCGCAACCCGCCCTCTTCAGAGAATTCAGAACACAGCGGCCCGTCTGGTCTACAATCTACCCAGACGCTCCCACGTTACCCCGCTCCTCATCTCCCTCCACTGGCTACCCATAACGGCCCGCATCAGATTCAAGACCCTGGTACTGACCTTCCGAGCAGTGAATGGAACTGCGCCCGACTACATCAAGTCTCTCCTGCAGCCTTACACCCCCACCCGCCACCTACGGTCTTCTTCAGACAACCGCCTGGTGGTCCCACCTCTCAAGACCGCCCGGTCCCAGCACAAGCTCTTCTCCTGCCTGGCACCCCAGTGGTGGAATCAACTCCCCACCTCCATCAGAGACACGGACTGTCTCTCCACCTTCAAGAGAAGGCTCAAGACGCACTTGTTCCGGGAGTACAATGGTACTTAGGAATGGTTTGCTGAATCCAACGCTAGTTTCCTCAAGGTTCACAATGACTCTTGCTTAGACTGTTGCTCTTGTTGGTTAGTGGTAGCTGATTTAAACTGTTGTATTCTTCTTTTTTAGTTAATCCTATTTTTATTGCTTTCCTACAGGTACACCTGCACTTAGAGATCAATGTTGTGTAATTTTAACTTGTTTAACTACATGCTCTTATGGTCTCTTCCCTTTAGCACTATTTTTTGGTTGTTCACAATATGTACTTCTTGTCTTTGACTACCCGCAATGCTGTGGGGCTATCTTGTTGTTATTATCAGTGACCTATGCACTTTGTGAAGCTCTCTCTTGGAAGTCGCTTTGGACAATAGCGTCTGCTAAATGAATAAATGTAAATGTAAATGTAATATGTTATAGATCTACCTGGGTCTACTCCCAGCCTCCTCATGTCCTCCTCGTAGGCTTTCTGTGCGGCCTCCTCCATGGCTGCAAACTCTTTAGACATGCGATCCTCCTGCTTCGCTTTGTCAAGACTCCTCTTCTTAATCTGCATGCAGGGAGAGAGAGAGGGGGGCGAGGGCAGAGGGGGCCAGATTTATCACTGACCAATAGAACAACAGCCTGAGAGAGTGGCGATCCTGCTGATCCCAAACCTAGTAGACCAACTGGGACTGTCACATCCACACTCTACTGATCATTCAGTGTATCCAAGTTGCTACTCAACTGCCATCTCTGCAATGTGTAGGATGTGGGTATAATATTTGTATCGTGAAATGAAATGAAGAGCGGAATATATGTGAATACAACACAACAGTAGCACACACCTCTGCAATTTTGAGCTCAACATTTTCTTTGTGGTTCTTGCCTCTTTCGTGGAAGTCAACACTCTGCATCGAGACAGAAACACAAGAGCGCGTGTTATCATCGGGACAGTAAAAGAGCGCATGTTATCAACGGGACAGGCGGCTCATCCTTCAGGTAGCAAAATTATTATTATTCGTTTGACCACAAAGCCAGTAAACGATATGATGGAGCATTTTCGAGTAAAGCAGAGGAGAAAAAGACCGATCACAAATGTTTCACGTTACTCACAGGTTTGTTGTCAGCTATCCAACATTTGCAGTACTGGCAAAATTTCTTCGGCTGGGATTTCCAATAATCAGCCCTGGAAAATAAAATAACATAATGGGATAATAACACGACAATCAAAAATAGAGAAACACCTCTGATCTGACAAACCGGTTTACCATTAACCCAAACTGGCTAGCTTTGTGAACGGATGCAGCACACAGTCGTTTGTTTTATAGCTGATTAGTAGTAGCCTAACTAAGCCGTTAGTTATACAACGAGGGTTGAATAGTTCAGCTATAGAACTCCATACTCACATTGTTGTTTTTGATTAGATAAAATGCGATAAAAGAAACCTTGGAACATCTAAGAAGCTCTTTATGCTAACAACATGAACACCTTGTCCATTTATGATGACGTAAATTGTATGGGCCGATTAAAAGAGGTAGAGGTGGATACGTCTCCCTCGCAGATACAGACAAATTATTGCACTCAAATTTTTCGAAAAACAAAACAAAACAATACAGTGAGGATAGTGCTAGGATTTTCTTTGTTGAAAAAACTATGTTTTGTGCTATTATTATTTAAAAAGGCATACATTCTCTTCACAAGTAAGACCTCCCATATGGTCTAGCGGTTAGGATTCCTGGTTTTCACCCAGGCGGCCCGGGTTCGACTCCCGGTATGGGAACTTACTTTTTGAAGGTATAACGTGTGGTTGAGATTATTATGACATAACTTTGATATCGCCGTAATATTTATGAACACGTTATTTCCCTTAATCGTTTAAAACCATAGAACCCGCCTAAAATAATACTTACATAAAACTGATAAAGATGTATTTTAGGTGTTAGAAAATAATCTGGGAATTAATATCCAAGTAATTAATCTCCATTGTTTCATTTCCCTTTTGTGATAAATAAAATAAAAAATAGGCTTCCATAAAAGATAAAAGTGAAAGTATTAAAAATCTTTATTCAAGTTGCTTTGAGATCATATACACTCTTTCAATTAAATATAGTAACAAAAAGTGTTGGGGTGAGATTCTGAAATGTGGCATAAACTAATCTAAGTAGACTGTTTTTTAACACCCATAACCCTTTCAAACACAATGTGATCAAATGCTACAAGAATTCATCATAATCAATCCATTCAGTGCTCCTCAAACCAAGAACAGAACGTGTAATCACAAATCAAATAAAAACTCAGTTCATTTTACTGGTGCAACAATTACAAATATTCCATACACTATTAAATCTTTGTCGTTTAAAAAGTGTTACAATTCAAAACAACTTAGTCACTTGTGTTAGTCATACATTTTGTAAAACACACTTATTTGGTTCCAGAGCTTCATATTGAAAACCCAGAATATTGCATCAATAAGCATTTTCACAATGCTCCTTCCTATTTAATATAGTATCAATAATAAATATATGTTTTTGTTTGTATATACAAACACAAATCTAGTTAGTAAAAATTCAACCTAATACACCCTGATAACAGGGAGATTTAATTTTAGCAGCATCTTACTGCTTCTCCCCCAGGAGAAAGCATCATTATTAATCAGTTTAAGTAGTAAAGAACATCTGAGGTTAGGAGAGTACGAACAGGTCTCAGGTCAGCTGTAGCCCAGTACGAACAGGTCTCAGGTCAGCTGTAGCCCAGTACGAACAGGTCTCAGGTCAGCTGTAGCCCAGTACGAACAAGTCTCAGGTCAGCTGTAGCCCAGTATGAAAATGTCTCAGGTCAACTGTAGCCCAGTATGAACAGCTCTCAGGTCAGCTGTAGCCCAGTATGAAAATGTCTCAGGTCAGCTGTAGCCCAGTATGAACAGGTCTCAGGTCAGCTGTAGCCCAGTACGAACAGGTCTCAGGTCAGCTGTAGCCCAGTATGAAAATGTCTCAGGTCAGCTGTAGCCCAGTATGAACAGGTCTCAGGTCAGCTGTAGCCCAGTATGAACAGGTCTCAGGTCAGCAGTAGCCCAGTATGAACAGGTCTCAGGTCAGCTGTAGCCCAGTACGAACAGGTCTCAGGTCAGCTGTAGCCCAGTATGAACAAGTCTCAGGTCAGCTGTAGCCCAGTATGAAAATGTCTCAGGTCAACTGTAGCCCAGTATGAACAGCTCTCAGGTCAGCTGTAGCCCAGTATGAAAATGTCTCAGGTCAGCTGTAGCCCAGTATGAACAGGTCTCAGGTCAGCTGTAGCCCAGTATGAAAATGTCTCAGGTCAGCTGTAGCCCAGTATGAACAGGTCTCAGGTCAGCTGTAGCCCAGTATGAACAGGTCTCAGGTCAGCTGTAGCCCAGTATGAAAATGTCTCAGGTCAACTGTAGCCCAGTATGAACAGGTCTCAGGTCAGCTGTAGCCCAGTATGAAAATGTCTCAGGTCAGCTGTAGCCCAGTATGAACAGGTCTCAGGTCAGCTGTAGCCCAGTATGAACAGGTCTCAGGTCAGCTGTAGCCCAGTATGAACAGGTCTCAGGTCAGCTGTAGCCCAGTATGAACAGGTCTCAGGTCAGCTGTAGCCCAGTATGAAAATGTCTCAGGTCAACTGTAGCCCAGTATGAACAGGTCTCAGGTCAGCTGTAGCCCAGTATGAAAATGTCTCAGGTCAGCTGTAGCCCAGTATGAACAGGTCTCAGGTCAGCTGTAGCCCAGTATGAACAGGTCTCAGGTCAGCTGGAGCCCAGAGGGGGTATTGCACAACATTGCACCAAGGCGCAGACCTAGAGGTGCAGGCTGAATTAAACAGCTGTGGAATGAAAACACACAAGAACACACCCAAACACACACCCTGCCTGTAAATAGGTGCCATGTCCAGATCCCCACACCTAAAACAGTGTTTAGCACCATGTCTTTCCTCCTGTTTGTCCTGAAACGTTTGTGTCTGTCAGTCCTTCTCATCTCCTCCTGAACACCAGGAGGCAGGTCGACACCCTGAGGTGCAGAGGTGGCTAACCCGAAACCCTGACCCCATCAGGGGGGGGGGGGGGCATCTCCTGGGTGTGTCCAGCAGGGGGGGCATCTCCTGGCTGTGTCAGTAGCAGCCGTCTCTCCAGCTCCTGTCTGGAAGTGCAGTCAGGGCCGACAGGCTCTTGGGAGGCGTCAGTAAACTGGACATGAACACAAACAGTCACCCAACACAGTCAGTACCAAACACAGTCACTCAACACAGTCAGTACCAAACACAGTCACCCAACACAGATCATAGACAGTCTCACTCTGAACATAACCATGGTGATCAGACCTCCTTTAAATAATGATAATAATACGTGTTCATATAGCAGAGATGTGGGAAGTGGTTACTATGCACGATGCCTGGTAGCTGAGATGTGGTTACTTTGCACTGTGGCTGTGTAATACAGATCAATCTATAGCACCTCTAACCAACAAACCTACAACATGAGCTACACCACACATTTAATCTCTGTACAGAGATTAAAAAGCGGTAGAGTGACAAGGGGCTCCTTAAACCAAAATTGTAAAATCCCACAGCGCAGAACATCTTTTGGTACATCAGCCTTTTCTTTCAGGGCTTGTAAACTCTGGAACTCACTGCCCACAGAGATTAAGATCATTTCTGAGTTTAATGTTCACTTTTAGGCTTAAGGCATGGCTGAAAGCAAACCAAAACTGTACCCATGTAAATGTCTGAGCGTGAATGAGTGTACCCTTCGAATTAGTTCTTAGAATGCGTGTGTTCTAAATGTGTATTTTTCTAATCTGTATTTTTAAAATGGTATATTGTTTTTATGAAGAAAAAAAAATTCATATTGTTTATATGAAAATGTAAAATAGCATTTTGTGGCCTACCTGCGTGCTGGTTGGCTGGTCCTGCTGCGGGAGGCGGAGCCTACGAAAGAGGCGGGGCGTGGCAGGGAGCTACGAGGGGGCGTGGCTTTGTTAGGGATCAGAGACTGCAGGCTGGCGGAGGTTGGCATGGCAACGGAACCCTTGACGATGGGGCTGACGTACGCCGTAGCTTTGAGGGGTTGCCGCGACAACACCCCAAAGTTGCCAACACTCTGGGCCGGGGATGCTGCCACACACACACACACACACACATTACTGCTCTGTAGAGTAGATAGGAGACTCTATGTAGAGGCCTGTAGGTGGCGCTGTGCCATCCGTACAGTACAGTATCCACTATGTAAAGATGTGCCATCCGTACAGTACAGTATCCACTATGTAAAGTTGTGCCATCAGTACAGTAGACACTAGGTGGTGCTGTGATAGTTTAGCCTTGCATGTGTGAGCTATGTTTACTTAATGTGGTGTTTGTTTGTTACATGTGACAACACAGGGGGGAGGGACTCACTGCAGCCCTGCAGTCGGGCCAGCCCATTGGACGAGTCAAAGCTCTGACTATTCCTGAGCTGAGGAGGAGAGCACGTGTGATTGGGTGGGTTGGGCACACTAGGCATGCTGGGAACTCTGACCAGGCTGGGCATGCTCCGACGCAGCTTATCTAAACAGGAAGGAACACACACACACAGGAAAATCTGAATTCTGCATGAACGTAACATTTCAAGTTATCCTGTTAGTTGTCCCTTGTCAGCTCTGCCCCTAAGCCTCCAGATATCCTCTACATAGATCTATATCTACTGGATATCTATTATGTGTATATCTGCTGAGAGGACCCGGGCTGCTGCAGGAACATGGAGGTCATCGAGGACAGTTGTCAAATGTTGCGTTAATATATACAGTAGATAAACATTTAGAGAGATGTCATATTTCAGTTCTGAAAGAAACATGTAGGCCTTCAATGACCATGAGCAGAAGCCTGGGCCTTTCCTGCTCACCTGACCCAGGCCTGAAGGCCTGCTGCTGGGGTCTGCAGGGGCTGGAGGGGGGGCTGGGCTGGGAGGACCCAGAGGAGGGGCACTGGGGGTTGGGGATGCTTCTGCGCCAGTCTACCCTAACCCAGTCTGGGAGGCTGGAGAACGTGTGGGAGTGGGGAAGGCCAGGCTTCCTGGACCCCTGCTCCTCCTCCTCCTCCCCCTGCAGGTGGGGCTCTCCCTGCTGGCTGAACTGGAAGCAGAAACTGGAGCTGCTCCGAGTGATGGAGGTGGAGGCATAGTCCTGACGGAGACCTGGGGGAGGGGGGTACGAGCGCACACACACACACACAGGCAAACACCACACCCACAGGCAAACACCACACCCACACACACACACCCACAGGCAAACACACACACCACGCATGCACACCGTTAGTGTCACCTCCTGGGGTTAATGAAGCTGAAGTAACGATGAGCTCGGAGGTCTTGTGAGCAAAAAATGTTGAAACAATGTAGTAGTGAGTTAAACAGTAGTTAACATGTAATCAAATAAAAGGTCATGTTAAGAAGGGAACAACAGAGAAACTGTCAGAGAGAACAACTTCCTGGAAGTTCAGAAGCCCTGAAACCAAACCACCTGCACTCTGGATATCTGACTGTTCTGGACAGGTAGACAATGACATCATCATCACCCCCACCACAGTGACATCATCATCACCCCCACCACAGTGACATCATCATCACCCCCACCACAGTGACATCATCATCACCCCCACCACAGTGACATCATCATCACCCCCACCACAGTGACATCATCATCACCCCCACCACAGTGACATCATCATCACCCCCACCACAGTGACATCATCATCACCCCCACCACAGTGACATCATCATCACCCCCACCACAGCTCTCACACCAGTCAGACATCAATCAGCTGGAGCTGAGGCCAGGTCTGTTCCCACCAAACACAGACCAGTCCTCAACTCTGGAACACTGTCACAATGGCTCTACTAGCTACTTCTGATCTCAGACAGAGAGACAGAGACAGAGAGAGAGAGAGGGAGAGAGAGGGAGGGAGACCAGAGAGACTAGGGTTACTATGGTTACTAGGGGACTCACTCTCCTCCTGCAGGCGAGCCATCACCTGGACATCAGTCAGGTCCTGCAGCTTGTAACCCAGGGAGACACAGTCTGCTTCCTGCTCAGCGCTCAGACCATCTGCACACACACACAAACACAGACACTTAAAACACTAGCATTATGGAATTTTGTATGACAAAAGAGGAAGAGAGGAGGAGAGGGCAGAGCCAGGAGGGTCAGGGATCTTACTGGTGGGGTGAGGGAGGAAGGAGGGACTTCTCTCAGGATCCTTCACCATGGGACTCAGGGAGGTGAGGAGAACGGGGTGGAGAGGGGAAGGAACTGAAAGGGGAAACAAAGCATCACTTCATATTTCAACCATCCTTGAACACTGAACCTCCATCGTGTGACCAGCATGGTTGAAACTTGTTAGCAGTATCCTAGCATGCCATCTCTACTCAAACAGGCTCCCTAGGATACACACAGGCTAACTAGGATACAGATGATATGAGGCCGTGTTTTGACCTGATATAATGTGTACCCCCTCCCCTAACATGCAAAGGGTCTGTCCTGCCATCATGTGTGTTATTTTCTGTGTTCTTTTGATCACAATGAACAACCTGAGATCATATGGAGATGTCTGCTCTTTTCAAGCAAATGTCACATGGATTCAGATAATATCAGGCCATTTTTTGGGAACAAAGGTAGACGGACAAGCAAACAGAATTGTTTTTATCCCAGCATCAAATGATTCTTACTGCACGTTGAAGGGACTGGTGTGAGTAACTAGACCAAGTTTGGTGCATGTAGAACCTAATAATATGGAGATGTACCTAATAATATGGAGATGTACCTAATAATATGGAGATGTACCTAATAATATGGAGATGTCTGCCTGAAGTGCCATGCACCAACTCACAGCACTATGGAGAACCCTGGATATCCGTGTTTCAACATCATTCTAATCTACTCCTGATGTATGACTGTCTCTGGAGGAGAGAGATATTGTTATCTGATATAATTTTAACTGATCTGTAAACTCAGTTCAAGTAACCAGAGTGTGAATGGTATGCATGATTATGTCCACGTGACCATAGAAAATAATCCCAGGAGTGGATTATGTTAACCCACGAGCACCGGTCAGCAGGGCTGTGTGTGTGAGGCAGGGCTGTGTGTGTGTGTGGCAGGGCTGTGTGTGTGTGTGGCAGGGCTGTGTGTGTGTGTGGCAGGGCTGTGTGTGTGTGTGGCAGGGCTGTGTGTGTGTGTGGCAGGGCTGTGTGTGTGTGTGGCAGGGCTGTGTGTGGCACTGATGGGGGAAACAAGGGTGCTGACCTGGCTCACACACACACACACACTGCAGTCAGTGCTCTCTGACTCACGTACACTTACCTCACTCTAGAGTCATAGAGCAGCAACAACATCTGCTGTACACACACACATCTGTGTTCAGACTGAAACACTGGGCTGCATTCACACACACAGCTCAATCCAGCTCATCCCAGACCGGCACCAGGAGCAGCATCACACACACACACACACACACACACACACACACAGTCACTCATGCATGCACACTCCTCATCAGCGATTGTCAGAGAGAGGAGATGTACTAGAGGACAAACACAAGCAGAGTAAACACGAAGGAGGAAGAACCCACAGATAGGGTTAGGGTCATAGAGAGCATTAATATACAGCTGCTAAAAGAAGTACGTAATGTCCCTTTATACGGTGTGAGTGTATGTAGTGTGTGTGTGTGTAGTGTGTGTGTGTGTGTGTGTGAGACAGAGGGGGCTGTCAGGGAGACGCAAAGCTGCTTGGCATCAAGGAACAACACAGTCCTTTCATGTACAGACGGTTACCATGGCGACCGGACCTGGTAGTAGTAGAGGGAGGAGGTAGAGAGGGAGGAAAGGAGGTGGAGAGGGAGGAGGGGAGGGGGAGAGGGAGGAGAGGAGGTGGAGAGGGAGGAGAGAAGGTAGAAAAGGAGGAGAGGAGGTGGAGAGGGAGGAGGGGAGGGGGAGAAGGAGGAGGAGGAGAGGAGGTGGAGAGGGAGGAGAGAAGGTAGAGAAGGAGGAGAGGAGGGGGACAGGGAGGAGAGGAGGTGGAGAAGGAGGAGAGGAGGGGGACAGGGAGGAGAGGAGGGGGACAGGGAGGAGAGGAGGGGGACAGGGAGGAGAGGAGGTGGAGAAGGAGGAGAGGAGGGGGACAGGGAGGAGAGGAGGTGGAGAAGGAGGAGAGGAGGGGGACAGGGAGGAGAGGAGGGGGACAGGGAGGAGAGGAGGGGGACAGGGAGGAGAGGAGGAGGGGGCTGTCTAAAGACTGAGACAGTGTTGTGTCATCTGATGTGACTGTGTCTGGCAGGTAGATCATGTCCTTCCCCCAGCCGTTTAAAATAGACAGGAGTTGGACAGTTATACCTCACTAATCCTGTCAGATGGTTACACCACCTCAGTCATCTACCCTGTCAGCACTCTCCTCTTTCTCTCTCCGTCTCTCTCTCTGTACTTCTCCCTCCCTCCCATTTCTTTCCCAAGCTCTGACTGTACTTGATCATCTCACTTCCATCTCTCCTCCAGTTTAAAGATGTTCCATGAGTTACTTGAAACCAAACTACTCGTCTTCCAGCATCAGTGGGGCTGTCTCCCTAGCTGTTTCAGCAGAGTCAGAAAACCTGCTTTTGTCCCAGACCAGGCCCATAGTGTTAGCGTGCTTAGGTTAACCAGGATGGTTTTATCACAGATGTCATCCCATCGCTAGTAAGTATCATTTCCTCCTTCACTTGCTTAGACATATCAAGTCACGCACACACACACACCTTGCATGCGCTTAAATGATTGGACATCCTGTTCTAGGTGTACAGGTAAGTTGTGGGTATACAGGTATACAGGTGTACAGGTGTACAGGTGTACAGGTGTGTGCTCGTACCTGGGGCCTGCCTGAGAGAACGGGAGCGTCTGGACCCCTCCCCTCTGAGCCCGTCCAGCACCTGCCTGCACCACTGCAGGGGAGACAGCAGGGGGCGCTGCCACGGCCTGGCCCTAGCTGACACATACAACCTGAAGGGAGGGGGGAGAGGAGGTGAGAGGTAGAGGAGGTGAGCTGACTGACAGGCTCTGCCCAAACCAAACAGCATGTTTACATGTTCATGTTGTTTCTCAGAGTGGTGACTGACTACGACTGTGATGGCGACTGTGGCCTATATAAAGTTAGTTCCTGTGCCGCTGCTTTTGAATAAGATTGTTTCATTAGACTTCTAAACGGCTTGTGTATTGTTGTTAATAGATTGCATCACTCACAGGCTCAATCACGTGGTGTGGTTATAAGCTCACGCACTTGTAGCTTCAAAAGTTTTTTTTAAATTGAACGCCAATTAAACACTGGAAATAAAACACTGATTGCAGATGGTAGCCCATCTTAGAAATTCGATGAATTAACGACACGTCATGTTTCACTTGTCGCAGGGATGAGTTGCCTACAAATACAATGTTTAGGACAACCTTACCAGGAATCTTCAGACTTGTCAAGGGAGAACATGGAATCCAGATCCAGCAGCGCCACCTCGTCCAGAACCGTGGGCTCGCCCTCACTGCCCTGAGCTTCAACCGTGGAATCAGCAGCGGAATGCGGAAGAAAATACTGGAAAGAATCGTCCGCCGGGCAGAAGGAGGACTGGCACAGCAGGGCTGTCAGCGGGAGACGGTACCCCCCCGGGACGGGGCTGCTGTCTAGTATGCAGGCTGGTGAGGTGGTTTGGATATGGGGGCTCGTGGAGCAATCGTTAACCGCGCTCGCGCTCGCCCTTAGCTGCTCGTTTTGCTTCTCTAGTTTCCGAACGAGCTGCTGCAACTTCACCACCTCGAGCTCTGCGTTAACGGCGTTGCTGTTGCAGTCGACATCAGTCATCATCTGAAGGGTTAGCACCGCAGCATCCATCAAGAATGACTGGAATAATAAATATTAGATTTTTCTCACTGAAATGGAGGACGGGGTAAGCTACCCTCCGTGACTCTCACTGTGATTTCGGAATCGTTAATTCGGTTGTAAGCTGGTGCCTCGCGTTCTCATGTGCCAATCAACAGCATGCCGTCCAATCGTCCAATCAGATACTAGGACATCTCCATTTCCCAAACGGGGCAATTTGCGAGTTCTTCCGTTATCAGGTGAGCAACAGGATTAGGCGGATCCATTTTTATTTGTATTGGTGTGGCACCATTTTTAAATAACGGAATTCTTCTGTATGTTACACACACCAAATAGGTATTCCGTTGGCCGGAAAAGGGCTGTACATGTGTGGGCGGAGTAATCTTGTTAAGATCTTTCTGGTAAAACGTTATTATCTACGACGCTGAGCAGCAAGACGGCGCAATAACAAACCTGACGAATGTAAGACTCAGGAAAACGTTTATTTTTACCAAACATAAAAATGACATTCAAATTAACTGTCCCCACCCCGTGGTTAACGTTTCCTTCACAGGAGTCCAGTTCGTCTGTAGACAAGAAAGCCCATGTCACATGAGCAAACGTTCTTACCGGCTTTTCAGCACCTGGACAGCGCTCGTGTCCAACACGGCAGGAACGTTTCTGGTAACAAACAGTTAAGGAAGATGGAAGCATCTCGAAAAACGTCATACTGGTTTTTTTAGTGCCGTTCATGTTCCTGTTGGCCATAAAACAGACCAAGCAACTCCAGCATTCTGTGGAAAACAGTATTTTATTTTTTAACACGTGTAAGCGGCCGCCAGTCTCTGTAGTATAGCGCCCTCATGTGGCGGCGGAAGCACATTACAACATGTGAGATAGGTCGTCACATGACAGACGGGTGCACGCAGGTACGTCTCACTTCAGCCACGTGTTTGACAAAGCAAAACATTTATTATGGACGTTTCAATGAACTGTCTTCTTAAATTGTCCATCAGCACAGGTGATAATCATCAGTAATGGTCTGTAGATCCAGTCTAGTTAAGACATTGCATTGTTCTGTCTTTCTTGTTGTTTTCACTCCTCCTCCTTCTTCAGCGTTTGTTCCAGGTGAACTTCCTGCGAGCTCCTTCCTGTCCTGGCTTCTTCCTCTCCCTCACTCTGGGGTCAGGGGTCAGCAGCCCGGCTGCCAGGCAACAGGGGGGAGGTTGCCCAGGGAGACAAGAGACAGAAAAGTGAAAATCTAAACAAATCCAACTGAAGCGTCATTTCTGTACATGGGATTCTCAACCTTGTGATTCTGTCTCACTAAGCCATTTTATTGTATATGTTTTTTTTATATTAGTCTTCTTCATACTAAATATTTATATCTAGTATGAATCTTGTGTTCTTCTAGTCTATTTGTCTGCACTGATAGGGAGGCCTGAATATCAAACATCTCCTGGCTTGTTTCAAAGCACTTCGATCCTCAAGTAGAAGTAGACACCTTGTCTCATGTTCTCCACCTGGCCCTGGTACAGGAAGTGCTCACCTTGTCTCATGTTCTCCACCTGGCCCTGGTACAGGAAGTGCTCACCTTGTCTCATGTTCTCCACCTGACCCTGGGACAGGAAGCTGAGCAGAGCGCGGGACAGGGCCAGACGCAGCGCCCCTGCCTGGCTGGAATGGCCGCCCCCGGCAACGCTGCAGCGCATGTCGAAGCGCCCCAACACCCCCGTGAAGACCAGGGGGAACATCAGCTGCTCTCTGGGGAGGGGAGGGGCCAGTGTTACAGCCACACAACTGTCTTCTGACTCAGCAAGAATCAGAAAGACAAGCTTATACTTACTAGTGTGTGTGTGCCTCGTGCTGTGTGTCTAGTGTGTGTCGTGTGTCTAGTGTGTGTGTCTAGTGTGTGTTGCAGTGTCCCAGGCTGAAAGACATGTGCTGACACAGTCGAACATCACCCTTCTTGTCCAATTAGTCCTGCACTGGGCTGAAGTGACAGCACAAACACACACGCACACACTCGTTCACCTGTGTAATTACCTCCTCTAACAGATTATACAGCCAGAGCTCTCAACACTGCTGTTGGAACTACAACAAGACTCGCATCTTAGAGTGGGAGAATGACACACACACACATCGTGCTCCACCCCAGCGTACCGGTCCTGCAGGACAGTGAAGTAGTGGTGACAGCGGGAGCCGTTAATGATGACATCACCGGAGCCTCCGTCTGTCAGCACCACCGAGCCCGTCGCTGACTTCCTCCTTCCTGAAACACAGGAAATTATGTATTCAGTCTGGGTCACGATACTGTTCTTCAAGCTGTATGACTGTGTGTACCCTCAGCAGTGCTGTGTGTGTGTGTGTACCCTCAGCAGTGCTGTATGAGTGTGTGTGTGTGTGTACCCTCAGCAGTGCTGTATGAGTGGCCCTGCTCATCCACCTGCAGGGCAGGTACTTCCTGTCGGCTGGACTGGACCTCTAGGCGTCGACGCAGGCTGAGCAGGAAGTCCTCCTCAGCGCTGCTGCCTCTCTCCTGCAAACGCATCACCAGCTGCAGGAAACGCTGGTACTAGACACACACACACAGGGACACACATACAGACAGGTCATTGCCTGGACACAGCCTCAACTGCTTCTTTCATTAATTTCTGCTTGGCGATACCATCTAGTGGTGACAGAGTGAACTGTAGCATTAGTAAGGTTATTCAGCTGCAAAGCTAACAGGAGTGTAAAGCTAACAGGAGTGTAAAGCTAGCAGGAGTGTAAAGCTAACAGGAGTGTAAAGCTAGCAGGAGTGTAAAGCTAACAGGAGTGTAAAGCTAGCAGGAGTGTAAAGCTAACAGGAGTGTAAAGCTGACAGGAGTGTAAAGCTAATAGGAGTGTAAAGCTAGCAGGAGTGTAAAGCTAGCAGGAGTGTAAAGCTAGCAGGAGTGTAAAGCTAACAGGAGTGTAAAGCTAGCTGGAGTGTAAAGCTAACAGGAGTGTAAAGCTAGCTGGAGTGTAAAGCTAGCAGGAGTGTAAAGCTAGCTGGAGTGTAAACTGTAGGGGGTTAAATATTGGCCAAACAACCTAAACTAATTATCCTATGGTTTAAAGGAAGATGAGAAACTAAACAGTGTATTAGCATGAACCATATAATGCCAATACAAATAGAATTACAGTTATTTGACTATGGGTTAAATCAGAGCAAGAATTGTCAAAGTAAGGTTAAAAAGAAAGCAGCATTTAATAACATTGCAAAGCAGCATTGGCAGCAGTGTTCTTACATCGTAGTCAGAGATGGTCTCCACCAGCAGCTCCTCCAGCTCCTCCTTAAACAGCCACCTGCTACCGCCCAGAGAGCTGTCAACACACACACACACGCACACACACACACACACACGCACACACACACACACACACACACACACACACACACACCTTTAGTCAAGACACACCCCCCTTCCCCTACACACAGACAGGATGCCAGAGCATACCTCCCAAACACACTGTTGTCACTCACCTTTTTTTGGATGGTTCTGGAAGCAGACTCCTGGCCCTCAGGCGATCCTGCTGCTTCTCTGCAGCCAGCACCCTGGCAAAGGTGTCCTACACACACACACACACACACACACACGCAGACACACACACGCAGACACACACACAGACACACACACACGCAGACACACACACGCAGACACACACACGCAGACACACACACACACACACACACACAGACACACACACCCCTTTGTGTGTTATGGAGGAGATGCCATATTTGTCCTCATCCCTGGCTGGATTTAATTAGGTGGGGAAATTGAATTGAGGTGCTGGAGCTGTAACATACAACACTCCCTGGCCCCCTCCCTCCCTGCCCCCCGTAGCCCCCACACCCCATCCCCCCCCCCCCCCCCCCCCCCTCATCGCCACCCACCCCCCCCTGAGGCTGAGGAGAGATGCTGGGGGATGGCAGACAATGACAGAAACAGACAGAGAGAAACAGACAGAGAGAGGCAGACAGAGAGAGGCAAACAGAGAAAAGCAGGCAGACAGAGAGAGGCAGACAGAGAAAAGCAGGCAGACAGAGAGAGGCCGGCAGACAGACAGAGAGAGGCCGGCAGACAGACAGAGAGAGGCCGGCAGACAGACAGAGAGAGGCAGGCAGACAGGGAGAGGCTGGCAGACAGGGAGAGGCAGGCAGACAGGGAGAGGCAGGCAGACAGGGAGAGGCAGACAGAGAGAGGCAGGCAGACAGAGAGAAGCAGGCAGACAGAGAGAAGCAGGCAGACAGAGGCAGGCAGACAGAGAGAAGCAGGCAGACAGAGAGAGGCAGGCAGACAGACAGAGGCAGGCAGACAGACAGAGGCAGACAGACAGAGGCAGACAGACAGGGGCAGGCATTCGGGTCACGTCCCTGAGCCACAGTCCTGGGTGTGAGAACTCATTTCCCCGTCAATTATTCCCCAGATGTTTAATTCCTTCCTGATAGAGTGCCTCTAATCCACCACCACTCTGCCACGAAAGCAAACATCAAGAAAAAAAGCAATTTTCATCACAGAAAAAGGGTAATAGAAAATCTGAAAAAAGAGGAATGGAGGAGAACACTAGCCTGACAACATGGCAGAGCGCCTCAGAATAGCACAGGGCCAGCTCATACAAGACGCCAGCCACAGAGAAGAGATCTAGTTTGAATGATTGTGTGTGTGTGTGTGTGTGTGTGTGTAAGAGACAGTGTGTGTGTGTGTGTGAGAGAGAGAGTGTGTGAGTGTGAGAGAGAGAGTGTGTGAGTGTGAGAGAGTGTGTGAGAAGGATGACAGAAGAAGTAAGGAGGGGTGAGGCGTAAAGAGAGGGAAGGAGGAGAGAGAGAGGGGTAAAGAGAGGGAAGGAGGAGAGAGAGAGGGGTAAAGAGAGGGAAGGAGGAGAGAGGCAGCCAGAACCAAACATATTTAAACCAACAGCAGGGGGCACTCTGCTGCAGGGCACATGGGAGGCGTGCCTTCCTGACACACCGACACACACACATAAACACACACAAACACACATAAACACACACTTCTTATCTACGGAGGAGATGCCCAAGGTCAACCAAGAGGGAAAACAGAGGATGGGAGGAGTGAACGTTGAGAGAGGGGGTGAGAGGGGGTGAGAGGAGAGAGGTAGAGAGAGGGGGTGAGGGGAGAGAGAGGGGGGTGAGAGGAGAGAGAGGGGGTGAGGGGAGAGAGGGGGTAAGAGGAGAGAGAGGGGGTGAGAGGAGAGAGAGGGGGTGAGGGGAGAGAGAGGGGGTGAGGGGAGAGAGAGGGGTTGAGGGGAGAGAGAGGGGGTGAGGGGAGAGAGAGGGGGTGAGAGGAGAGAGAGGGGGTGAGGGGATAGAGGGGGTAAGAGGAGAGAGAGGGGCTGAGAGGAGAGAGAGGGGGTGAGGGGAGAGAGGGGGTAAGAGGAGAGAGAGGGGGTGAGAGGAGAGAGAGGGGGTGAGGGGAGAGAGAGGGGTTGAGGGGAGAGAGAGGGGGTGAGGGGAGAGAGGGGGTGAGAGGAAAGAGAGGGTTCCTTGTTCAATCGAGAGGAGCTATAGCAGTGTCAGGGCCCCCCCCCCCCCACCACCACATCTCTCCCCCTCCCCCTCCCCCCCACCTCCCCCCCCCCCCTTGTGTTCAGCTGCTCTCTGGTGTGTGTAATGGGGTCTGACAGCAGCTCTCTCTGAGGCCACTCTCAGCAGAACAGGGGCCACTAGAGGCTGGAGCTGGGGACTGGTGCAGAGGATGGAGACTGGGGGTGAGGCTGGTGGTGAGTATGAGGCTAGGAGTGAGGCTGGGGCTGGGACAGAAGATGGAGACTGGGGGTGAGGCTGGTGGTGAGTATGAGGCTAGGAGTGAGGCTGGGGCTGGGACAGAAGATGGAGACTGGGGGTGAGGCTGGTGGTGAGTATGAGGCTAGGAGTGAGGCTGGGGCTGGGACAGAAGATGGAGACTGGGGGTGAGGCTGGTGTTGAGTATGAGGCTAGGAGTGAGGCTGGGGCTGGGACAGAAGATGGAGACTGGGGGTGAGGCTGGTGGTGAGTATGAGGCTAGGAGTGAGGCTGGGGCTGGGACAGAAGATGGAGACTGGGGGTGAGGCTGGTGTTGAGTATGAGGCTAGGAGTGAGGCTGGGGCTGGGACAGAAGATGGAGACTGGGGGTGAGGCTGGTGGTGAGTATGAGGCTAGGAGTGAGGCTGGGGCTGGGACAGAAGATGGAGACTGGGGGTGAGGCTGGTGGTGAGTATGAGGCTAGGAGTGAGGCTGGGGCTGGGACAGAAGATGGAGACTGGGGGTGAGGCTGGTGGTGAGTATGAGGCTAGGAGTGAGGCTGGGGCTGGGACAGAAGATGGAGACTGGGGGTGAGGCTGGTGGTGAGTATGAGGCTAGGAGTGAGGCTGGGGCTGGGACAGAAGATGGAGACTGGGGGTGAGGCTGGTGGTGAGTATGAGGCTAGGAGTGAGGCTGGGGCTGGGACAGAAGATGGAGACTGGGGGTGAGGCTGGTGGTGAGTATGAGGCTAGGAGTGAGGCTGGGGCTGGGACAGAAGATGGAGACTGGGGGTGAGGCTGGTGGTGAGTATGAGGCTAGGAGTGAGGCTGGGGCTGGGACAGAAGATGGAGACTGGGGGTGAGGCTGGTGGTGAGTATGAGGCTAGGAGTGAGGCTGGGGCTTGGACAGAAGATGGAGACTGGGGGTGAGGCTGGTGGTGAGTATGAGGCTAGGAGTGAGGCTGGGCTGGGACAGAAGATGGAGACTGGGGGTGAGGCTGGTGGTGAGTATGAGGCTAGGAGTGAGGCTGGGGCTGGGACAGAAGATGGAGACTGGGGGTGAGGCTGGTGGTGAGTATGAGGCTAGGAGTGAGGCTGGGGCTGGGACAGAAGATGGAGACTGGGGGTGAGGCTGGTGGTGAGTATGAGGCTAGGAGTGAGGCTGGGGCTTGGACAGAAGATGGAGACTGGGGGTGAGGCTGGTGGTGAGTATGAGGCTAGGAGTGAGGCTGGGGCTTGGACAGAAGATGGAGGCTGGTGGTGAGGCTGGTGGTGAGTATGAGGACAGAGGATGGAGGCTGGGACAGAGGATAGAGGCTGAGACTCTGACAGCCAATACTCACATGCATCAGGTTGTAGTAGGACTGCTTTCCAGTGTAGAACAGGAAGTGGAAAGGTCGCCTGTCCGCCCCCCATTGGACAGCTAGAGGGAGGACACAGAAACCAAGCTCATTGGCTAGAAAATGCTCTGCTTTGTGAGAAACTAACACTGGTATCTACTGATATATGAACCAGAGGTGTATAAGTGCAGAGTATATAAAGTCATTTTAAAACGATTTAGGTTTGGAAGGTAACAAGACTTGCCTCGTTGTCTTGGAAATATTTCATCTGGATGCTGGTTAACAAAGACACGGGCAGCTCATTAATCACTTAACTGTACACCACAAGGAGGAATCCTTAAGAGAGAGAGAGAGAACGAGGGAGAGAAGGAGAAAGGAGAGGAGAGGGAGAGAGGAGAAAGGAGAGGGAGAAAGGAAGAGGGGTAGAGGAACTCACCTTCATCAGGGGTCTTGCTTTCTTCTCAAACAGACTGGAGGGGAAGAGATATGCTATACTCCTCTGGAAATAAAACATTCAACAGTTTCATAGTTTAACAGATGGTCATACAGTCACAGAAATATACCTGCAACCCACACACACACACACTTTCTCCCTCTTACCCTCCTTTTACATCTATCTATCTTACTCCCTCCTGCCTGCCTTTTGTCTGGAAGCAGGAAGGAGACTAGAGGACAGGAAGTACACTAGAGGACAAGCAATGGTTCATCCTGAGTTCAGCCCAGCATGCAGCGCTGCCAGGTCATTAGAGGCCTGCAGATGGCCCTACTGACAGGACCGGTGTGTGTGTGTGTGTGTGCGTCTAGGCCACAGATGGATGTCTCTTCCGATGATGTGTGTGTGTGTGTGCGGGGACAGGTAGGTGGTGTCACTCTCACCCAGCCAGCCCCCCCCCCCCCCCCTCCCCAGTTTGGAAACTTTTTTCGCTTCCTCAGCGCTCTAAGAGCAGGGATGGGAGGAGGGAGCTTAGTGTGGAGATGGAGGACAGTCTCTCCCTTCATATTTAGAGAGGATAGTCTCTCCCTCGATAGTTAGAAAGGATAGTCTCTCCCTCCATAGTTAGAAAGGATAGTCTCTCCCTCCATATTTAGAAAAGATAGTCTCTCCCTCCATAGTAAGAGAGGATAGTCTCTCCCTCCATAGTTAGAGAGGATAGTCTCTCCCTCCATAGTTAGAGAGGATAGTCTCTCCCTCCATAGCTAGAGAGGCTAGTCTCTCCCTCCATAGTTAGAGAGGATAGTCTCTCCCTCCATAGTAAGAGAGGCTGGTCTCTCTGGCTGGAAGCTGCTGGCCGTCACTTCTGCTTATCCAGGCTGGGACTAACAGCTCTCTTCATTACGTGGGAGGGAGTTTGGGGACCAAACACAGCAGAATGGGACATTTAACTAAATGAGGGTGACAATCGGAGATAATGCATTTTGCCTTCTGAAATGAATAAAACATGTAGGTTGTGTGCGTGTCTCCGTGAGTCAGTAAGAGTGTGCGTCTCTTTAGTGTGAGTGTGCACTTCCTGGTGAGTGTGTGTGTGTGTTGTTGAGAGCGTTGCTAATAGCAGATTACACAGTGCTGGCCCCTGCTGGTTGGGGTGTGTGGAACCACAGCTGCTACCTGACAGCAGACAGCTCTCCCTGCAAGGCCAGAGCAACACACTCGATACCGCTACCACACTATAACTGCATGTGGCATTTTAGCATCTTCATTTAAAACACAATTATGCCCAAAAAAATGATTTGTAGTTTTTTCCTTTTACTGTCAACACACTCCCAATTAAAATGTATTCAGAATAATTCAGAGGCTAATACTTCTCTTTGGACTTGTTGACTTGTTGAACTTTGCATTCACAAGTGTTCAGTTTGTTTAGAAGTTTACATAGGACACCAGGCAGAGACACAAACCAGCATGATTCTCTTCCCTTCCAGCTGCCTAGAACACAAAGCTCCCACGGTCTCTTGATCAGAATCATACATCGTATTATCTTACATCAATGTCTTCCTGGGTGAAGTTCTCTACGTCCTCTCCCATCATGTTGGCCAGGTGTCGTTTGCCGATGTTGAACTCCTCCACCTGCTTCTTAATGAACTCCTCGGAGAACTTCTCTGGCCCCGCTGCCGCCAGGTTCTTCCTGTGAACCGCAGCGCTCAGGCTCACCTGCCTACCGAACACTTTCACCTGGCGCGGACACAACACATTTAACATTGAATATCTCTGGTCTCCTACAGTACATACTACTATATATATATATATATATGATTACAATAGACTTCCTTTTTAAAGTGTAGCATTTCAAAGACGGCTGTGTCCATGAATATCATTCAAATTTAAATTGCGCAAGCAAGACAGGCTGAAGACGCTAGCACAACCACTACAATGTTTCACTGCTTGCATTATTTAGCTAGCTAACTCGACTGTGTGTTAGCGAGACATCTTACACTACCGTATGCAAAACTCGTGCCGTGAAATGGGCACACACAGTGCAAACATATTCATACAGTTCTGCTTACTGAGATTAGTTTGACAGCTTGCTTGTGTGCTAGCTACCCTTAGTCAAGGACACGCTCTCACAGTCTCGCTGCAACAGCGCGCTCAAAGCAGGGCGGATATTTTCGTAAATCAATAGCGACCTTGTGCATCAAACGACTGACATTACCTGACTACTCAGGCTGGATGAGACGATGTTGCCATTGTTACAGCAACTCCCACATCTCCAGATAAGAGATCCCACTGTTCTCCCTCTGGAAGCCGCCATGTTTGCACGTTGTAACAGGAAGTGCGGATGCGTCACTGACATTTCAAACGCATCAGTGGTTTTCGACAGAGTAAAGCGACGAAGTTACTGCGAAATAGTCCGATGCAGTAGGAAATATATTTAGATATGCAGCATTAAATACATATTGGGGATAGACCCATCCAGATACATAAGATACATATGATGGAAAGAAAATTATTGAGAGTGGACTCATGTGAACTAACCGCGGCCCACTAGTCCGCTAGCCAGTTTAATACAGATGGGCCACCAAACCAATGAAAACTCAAGTATGAAAATGGTATTTAAATACACAGTTGGTAAATTATTATTATTATTCTTACTAATTTTAAAATGACATTTTGCCTTTAATTCACCATGACCGAAACGCCAATAGTTACGCTTGTCACGTTTAGGAAAGACCAACTGACATTTTCACCTTAACTTGCATTCTACTGCTTCAATCTTAAATCCACTATGCATGCATTACTTCCGCATATTGCATAAGCCAATTCAACAACTTCCGGAGTTACGTTGTCAAACACAAAATGCTGGACTTCTGCCGGTCTTCCCAAAATGACAATTAACGATGTACATAGGAGCTTATGTTGCTGCCCTTCAAGCAAGAGGGAAACGGGGTTCAAATTGTACGTTTCGAGCTACATCGACAATTACAAAGGTAAGGTTTATCTAAAAGTAGCTATTGTACCTAAGCTAGTTCTCGCTATCTAGGATTTGAGCAGTAATGTTAGCTAGGCTAGCTAGCTAAAAATATTTAGCTACATTATAATATACTCAATTATCTATCAGCTTGGTCTGTCATGTATGTTCCCTATGGGTAATGTAATGTATCCTGTCTCAGTTTTTAATGAAAATCTGCCATATGGAAATGGGAGAGATCTCTGTGAGGGCGATCTGTTATCTCCCTGAGGGTGACCTGTTATCTCCGTGAGGGTGACCTGTTATCTCCGTGAGGGAGACCTGTTATCTCCGTGAGGGAGACCTGTTATCTCTGTGAGGGCGACCTGTTATCTCTGTGAGGGAGACCTGTTATCTTTGTGAGGGCGACCTGTTATCTCTGTGAGGGCGACCTGTTATCTCTGTGAGGGCGACCTGTTATCTTTGTGAGGGAGACCTGTTATCTCTGTGAGGGAGACCTGTTATCTCCGTGAGGGAGACCTGTTATCTCTGTGAGGGAGACCTGTTATCTCCGTGAGGGCGACCTGTTATCTCCGTGAGGGAGACCTGTTATCTCTGTGAGGGTGACCTGTTATCTCTGTGAGGGAGACCTGTTATCTCCATGAGGGCGACCTGTTATATGGTTATTAAAAGTAAGTTTCTAACTTCACCAGGAGTTCTAGGTCTGGCCGTGGTAGGTACGCAGGTTACCTCTCTCTACAATGTGTGCTTACTGTGGCACTGATGGACACTTTGTCTTCTTTGATCGCTCAAATATATTTAGCCGTGAAAGCGAACAGTTTGGCTCCCCTGGTGTTGTTAAACGTGTGATTGCGCAAATTAAGTTAACGGATGTGTTGGGCGGCCGCAAAAATATGAGCTATGCAAGTAGGCAGCACATTGGAAGAGGTAGGGAATGGATGATCTAGATACACTCAAGCCCAACCAAATTGTATTGATCAGTGTGCAGTTGTGCAGTTACACAGTAGGACACAGTGTGAGAAATGCCTTCCACGGAGCTGTATGTGTGTGCGTGCGTTCAGGTGTGCGGGTACACGCGTGAGCACCTGTGTGTAGCGCTCACAGATCAATGCAGTGTCTTCTCTCTGATAGAGTTGGAATGGGAATTCTGGGAGATGAATCAATGTGAAGGTGAGGAGACTCCCGGCTTGTGCCAGTCGATACGGGCGCGTAGTTAATGCGCCCTGAGGAGCGCTGTCGCCAACCCACATGATTAACGGTGTTTGCCCCGCTTTTTAGCCACGAGCATGCTACTGCCCACAAAGAAAAATAGTTTCGACCCGTGGTCTCTAATTCACGGTGGGGGGTGAGGTTGAACATAAATCATACTTTACCATGTCCTGCCTATGCAGGCTGGGGTCAGGACACAGGACGTTTACGTCTCTTCAGAGTCTAGTTGATCTATTATTAAAAAAACATTGTTTATTGAATTGCATTTTTATTTGAGCTTCATTTGCTAAACCCTTACACCGACACGCTTTTGATGGTGAGAATGCTACAAATAAAATGAAATTGTAGGAGAAATAGAGGAGAATGGAGATCCTTTAGAGGGTAACAGCACAGTAGACAACACTGGCCAAATGGACTGACTGACAACGAGGTAATTGTATGAATAATAAAAATCGTAATATCAATACAAATAATGGATGGGATATCATGAACATATGTGCCAGTAATCCCCCCTCCCTCTCACTCCCCCATTTCCAGGGTTGTCGTGGCAGCACTGCTCTGGCTCAGCTCCAGTCATCATTTCCACGCTGCTTTACGCTGATTCTCTAATATCCTTAGCGCCGTGCGCAGGGATAAGCCCTTCTCGCTGAAACATGGCTGTCATGCCTATAAGCCATTCATCGCTTTAAGAATCCATTACAGGTTCCCCAAACATGGGCTCAGAGGGCCGGGCTGCACAGGGCCGTTTTCCTCCGAGGTGTTTAGACCACTGAGATGTATTGTATCACACAAACACCCTCATGAAGCACTGCTGAAGGAGGTGGAGCACATGACAGGTCCTGTTCTGTGAACTACAGCATCTTAGGTCAGGTCTTCCTGTGGTCAAGGGATTCATTCAGGATAATCAAGCACTTAGTCATTATGGAAGTATGGCTGTAGATCGTGATGCCCAACGTGAATGTGACTAGTCACTCACCCTAACCCTATTCATTTCCAAACCATAGATAAACATTGAACAGCAAGATAAGAATCAGTCTTGTAGAAGTGGATCATCTTGCTCCTCCTCTCTGATAGGCTGACAGCCATGCTCTCTGTATCACTCAAAGCCAATCACTGTAGAGTAAAACATCTAGCAGGATCTCTCTCCAAATGTCAAACATTTGTTTGATTTGGACTTTCTACACAGTTTGTATCCAAACCTTCTAATTGTTTTAAGTTCATTTGTAATGTTATAATAATGAGTATAATTTACATTCAGCTTTAATATGACAAATCTTATTCTAATAATCAACTCGTCTCTACAAAGTGCGTAGATAGTAAAACCACAACTAACCAGAATTTCTGCATATTTTATTCACAATATATTTACATTTGGTCTGTGCATCACTTCTCTTGATGAGTATGGGCCTTGTGCTTCTGTCAAAAGTGCTAGCACCATGCTTATCAACCCCCAGGCCTTCACACACACACACACACACACACACACACACAAACACACACACCTCCTTACACGCACACAAACCTCCGTACACACACACACACACACTCCAACTCTTTCATTCGGGGACTAGCTTGTGTGCCCGGGCCAGCCTGATTGGCTTCTTATCAGTGGGCCTGGCGCAGGCCTTGATTGGAAAGGTAGCCTGGGGCTGGAGTGGTGTCCCCACCCCAGCAGGGAGCAGGGAGCAGGGGGCAGGGAGCAGGGGGAGGAGGCCCAGGGCACCGGGACACACCCAGAGGAACCAGCTTCTGCTAAACAAACACACACACATGCACGGGGGGAGGCAGAGGGGGGGGGGGGGGGGGGGAGAAGGGGGGGGGGGGGGAAGGAGAGGAGGAGGAAGGACAAGAGGGGGGGGGGGGAGGAGGAGAACGCTAAGTGAGGGTTGACCTAGTGTGTAGATTATGTCTCCTCTCACCAGGAGACGACATCAACACTGAGGGGATTTTTGTCATCAGCGTCCACGAAGTGTCATCCTGAGATTGAAGCCTGGGCCTGAGTTCAGCACTAGACTGGTTTAGCCTACTAAAATAAAGCTTATCTCCATCTAGTGCCTGACAACGGTTGTGCTCAAAATGAACTACCAGAAGCAGGCTACCTTTCTATCATGTACAATTCTCCCACACACACGCTTATACACAAAGACACACACACAGAGACAGACAGACAATCATTTAGAACCCAAGACATGTTTCCCTGCTGGACAGAAAGTACCGTACCTCACCTTTGTGTGTGTGTCTCTGTGTGTGTCTCTGTGTGTGTGTGTGTGAGGACCAAGCCAGTCTCACCAGCCTCACCAGTCAGGCACCATGAAGACAGCTTAGCTAGTGATGCTCTCTGTGAAGGCACCAACATCTCTCCTCACAGATTGTTATCAAAGAGCCCGAGCATGAAGTGAAAAATTGATTTATCCTCGCCTCCCATCACAACCCCCCCCCCCCCCTTTAACAGAAAACAGAAAAACCCAGTAATGAATAGAGACATTCTGCTGAGATGCATAGAGAAACTGAACTGCCAGCCATTACCTGCTGGAATCAGGATTCATCAATATCAGGCTAATTACACAGCAGTCCGACAGAGTGAGGAGCATCGACCGTCACAGCAGTCTGGGACACGTTAGCTGCTGCAGCAGGGCTAGCCAGCTGGACACCAAAACTATACAAGTACCCCCCAACTACCTGGTGGTTGAGGAGGGTGGAGGAGGTGGAGGGTGGAGGAGGTGGGGTGCGTAAGGAAGGGGGGTGGGGGGGGGGGGGGGGAAGGGGGAGAAGGGGAGTTTCCTCTGGGTTTCCCAGAGCATAGAAGGCTTCCGTCTGTCACATGGAACCACTTTAGAGGCCTCTCTCTCTCACGCTCTCTCTCTCTCTCATGCTCTCTCTCTCGTCTCAGGGAATACCCCAGCAGCAGTATTGAGTTTCCTTTCCTGCCCTCTAACAAGCAGAGGGCTAACTTCAGGCCTTCCCAGGGATGAAAAGAAAACGGCTCTCTTTCCTCTGTCCATCTGAATCAACTTCTCCTTTTCAGGTGAGGAAAGTTGTGTGTGGGGGGGGGGGGTCCCTGTGGAGGAGCAGTAGAAGGAGGAGGAAGACAAGGAGGAGGAGAAGGGAATATTCAGACTCACATAAACATCAACAGGTGAACGAGCAGGTCCCAGGAACTCCAGCCAGCGGTCCAGCCAGCTTTCCTGTCTCCACGCTGGGTTCTTCATTTCAGCTGTACGTCTGGAGATCATTCTAGCATGGAGTCAGTTAGATTCATGATTCATAACAGGACGCATTGTCTGACGACGACCCTTTCACCAAGACGTCCACAGACCTGCAGCACTGACCTCACATCCTCTGGTGACCTCACATCCTCTGGTGACCTAACATCCTCCTGTGGGGACGAGGACTCCTGGTTCCATTCCTTGGTACCGGCTCCACAAGCACACAACTGTACGGTGCCTTTTAATAACGAGGCGATTAAATTGAGGGTGAGATAGATTCCCAGATGGATGGTTTGATTGTTGGTTTGGAAGGTAACAACGGGCTGATTGTAAATGACACGCCACGCTTGGGGCCTCGATCACGGACAGCGATAAGTATCGCAGCCAAACCTTCCTTTCTGCTTTTTCTTAAGAAATTGCCGTAAAAATCAGTCTGAAAGGTCAGACCAAATTGAGACAATAATAATAAAGAGCTTCAATCTGGAGCTGGTTTTCCTGCTGATCAGAGAGCCTGAGAACCAGCTCAGGTCCTCCACATCTGCTCAGGCAGTTTAGCTGCACTGTAGACTG
Organism: Hypomesus transpacificus; assembly: GCF_021917145.1. NCBI lineage: Eukaryota > Metazoa > Chordata > Actinopteri > Osmeriformes > Osmeridae > Hypomesus > Hypomesus transpacificus. The sequence continues at coordinate 10,918,574 of NC_061071.1, forward strand.
CAAAGGTTAAACCACTAACATCTAGGATGTGCCTAGAGGGGGTCAATGCACAGCAATTACAAGGTACGATCGTCAGGGCTAATCAGCCAGCACTACCTCTGGTCTGTCTGCCCCCCAGAGCCAGTCGTGCCTGTTTCTGCCTGCGAGGCTGTGCTACTCCCAGCTGCTATTCCTGCTCCTCCTGCCCCTTCTGCTCCTCCTGCCCCTTCTGCTGCTCCTGCCCCTTCTGCTGCTCCTGCCCCTTCTGCTGCTCCTGCCCCTTCTGCTCCTCCTGCCCCTTCTGCTGCTCCTGCCCCTTCTGCTCCTCCTGCCCCTTCTGCCCCTTCTGCCCCTCCTGCTCCTCCAGCTCCTCCTGCCCCTTCTGCTGCTCTGGCCCCTCCTGCTCCTCCTGCCCCTTCTGCTCCTCCTGCCCCTTCTGATCCTCCTGCTCCTCCTGCTCCTCCTGCCCCTTCTGATCCTCCTGCTCCTCCTGCCCCTTCTGCTGCTCCTGCCCCTTCTGCTGCTCCTGCCCCTTCTGCTCCTCCTGCCCCTTCTGCTGCTCCTGCCCCTCCTGCCCCTTCTGCTCCTCCTGCCCCTTCTGCTCCTCCTGCCCCTTCTGCTGCTCCTGCCCCTCCTGCCCCTCCTGCCCCTTCTGCTCCTCCTGCCCCTTCTGCTGCTCCTGCCCCTTCTGCTGCTCCTGTGTGTGAGAGTGTGTGTGTGTGTGTGTGTGAATCTGTGTGTCTGTGTGTGTGGCTGAATCTGTGTGGATGTATGTATGTGTGTGTGTGCATGTTTGTGTGAGCCCCAGACTTCCTGGTGGGTGGGGTAGTCCTCTCTTGTGTGTACATGACTGCTTTGACTCACATCTTAATGACTGAGTATCTGCTACAGGATTAGTGGATAAGACATTATAACTGGTGTGCAACACTTTTGAACAAGGCCCACGAACAATTACTGGTAATTAAATATGTGCCAGTTACTGGAAAAGATAATTATGTCCTTGGTGTATAACACCAATTAATTACTTTTATTTCAGTAAGCCGGGCTCTGAAAGACAGCGGATCCTACGCTGCTTTTCTGTGTGTGAGAGCAACTTGTGTTTGCATCAGGACCCGGCCACATGGATAACAGCATATCTTTGCAGCTTCAGAACGTCTTACTCAAACCAGCTCAGAAGAATCAGTGTTGCTTTTTAGGGTGGGTATGGGGTTGTTGTTTTTCCTCCATGTCTCCTTCAGTCCACGGCACCAACAGTGTGACTAACGCCGGAGTGAATCGACCTCTCACCTCGAGTTCCCCAGGCTGCTGGGCCCGTAGCTCCGCCTCCGTTCCCCAGGCTGTTGGGCCAGTAGCTCCGCCTCCGTTCCCCAGGCTGTTGGGCCAGTAGCTCCGCCTCCGTTCCCCAGGCTGTTGGGCCAGTAGCTCCGCCTCCGTTCCCCAGGCTGTTGGGCCAGTAGCTCCGCCTCCGTTCCCCAGGCTGTTGGGCCAGTAGCTCCGCCTCCGTTCCCCAGGCTGTTGGGCCAGTAGCTCCGCCTCCCCCACAGTGACTCATATTCATATTCAGAATCCTTGCACGTTGGAGCCACAGAAGCACGCATGTGAGAATGTAAGTATTAACAACAATCTATCTTAGGTCCTAATACCTAACTTGAAAATACCTCTGTCCAATCATTAGTAATCTATTAAATCCTCAGCCTATGAATGGTTACACTGCCAGCCCTCTGAGCTGAACGCCTGAGATCTCTCCATTCTCAATCCCTCACCGGTTAATGAGATACAGAGCCAGAGCACTCTAACCAAGCTCTAACTCTATCTCTCTCGCTCTTTCTCTCCCCTCGTCTCTTTTCCTATCTCTCTCCCTCATCCCTCTGACTCGTCCCCCCTCCATCTCTCTTTTCTAACTCCTATTCACATTCTCTCCTTTCCTCAACCCTCTCTTTCCTCATCCCTCTCTTTCTGTGTCTGTCTGCATCTCTGTTTCACTCTTGTCCTCTCTGCTCTTTCTCCCCTCCTCTCCTCCCCTCCCTCTCCTCCTCTCCCTCTCTCCTCCTCCTCTGGGCCCTGGTGTATACAGTAATACTATCTGCCAGCTTGGCCCTGCCTCATGCACCCCGGGTTTAATCCATGCATGTATGCAAACGCACACGTCTCCTCCAACAATCAGCCTGTCATGCAGCCTGTGAGGCTGAGAGATTTACTGTATGTGTGCGAGTAGGGCTGTAGTATGTGTTAGTAAGAGTATCGTGTGTGTGTGTGTGTGTGGTGGGTGCAGGACCCTGCTCCCTGTGCTCTAAGCGTTATTGACGTCCCCATCAAAGGTGGTGATGCATCAGGCACCCCAGGGCCGCGCTGACATGCTGTCACCTTGGTAACTGCTGTTGGAGTGAACAGCCTGCTGGGATAGCTGACCTCCGCTGGCGGGCGTCCGAGGAGATGCCTGAGGACCAGACCCCTCCTCAACCTCCATCTGTCTCACTCCTCACCCTCCACCTGTCTCACTCCTCACCCTCCACCTGTCTCACTCCTCACCCTCCACCAGTCTCACTTCTCACCCTCCACATGTCTCACTCCGCACCCTCCACATGTCTCACCCTCCACCTGTCTCACTCCTCACCCTCCACATGTCTCACTCCTCACCCTCCACATGTCTCACTCCGCACCCTCCACCTGTCTCACTCCTCACCCTCCACATGTCTTACTCCTCACCCTCCACATGTCTCACCCTCCACATGTCTCACTCCTCACCCTCCACCTCTCTCACCCTCCACCTGTCTCATTCCTCACCCTCCATAAGTCTCACCCTCCAGATGTCTCACTCCTCGTCCATGTATCACCCTCCGCATGTCTTACTCCGCACCCTCCACCTGTCTCACTCCTCACCCTCCACATGTCTTACTCCTCACCCTCCACATGTCTCACCCTCCACCTGTCTCACTCCTCACCCTCCACCTGTCTCACTCCTCACCCTCCACCTGTCTCACCCTCCACCCAGGGGCGCCGCCAGAAATTTTGGGCCCCATGAAAAATAACATATATATATATTTTTTGATCATCGTTTTTCAATTTTTTGGGGCCCCTGTCAGTCAGGGGCCCTTAGAATCGTCCTAGCTTTTCCCCCCTATACGGCGCCCCTGCCTCCATCTGTCTCACTCCTCATCATCCACATGTCTCACCCTCCATATGTTTCACTCCTCATCATCCACCTGTCTCACTCCTCACCCTCCACCTGTCTCACCCTCCACCTGTCTCACTCCTCACCCTCCAGGCTGGACTAGACCAGACCTGTCTCACACCTCCTTCCTGACAGCAGGAGGATCAACACAGTCATCAGTAGCCAACGCAGATATTATACAGCAACGATGCATGTTGTTATCTACCATGTTATCACTGTATTTAATTGCAGATTACAGACAGAGAGACAGCTAGAGCATGTAATAGAAAACTTGTTGACAGACACTAACCTACTTATATCTTCTTGACTAGCCGCTCTGCAAAGTGAAATGGCAAAACTGTCGGTAAGACAGCTACGCCAGAAGCACAACAGTGATGAGGGGAAGTAGTATACTTCTATGCTGCAGGCATATTTTATAGTGTGCTTAACAAACAAGCACATTCCAGACCGAATTATATTTCTCTAGGATAGCAAAATGATCTGAAAAGATACGATAAATCCGTTTTGTATTTTGTAACCACCAAGAAAGAGTTAAAAGTTAGGTTTATGGTTAGGCTGTATACATGGAAGCTATGTATCACATTCAGACAAATATCCTAAAACTGAATATAACTACATGCTTATCATACATTTATAAGATTACCTTTTAAGTAGCCTAATGTTGTGATAAAGATGTATTTGGTTTCCGTTGGAAAGTAGCTATGGCTAAACGTACCAACTTCAGTCCGACTGAACAATATAGCCTAACACAAGCGTAGGTTACACTTTAACGCTAAATGAAATCGGCATAAATCATTGTAATTACATTTATCAAATTTGAAGAATACTAATAACGATAAATCCCCAGTTATATGTGACCAGTTAATGTAATCCGTCGACTGACTGAAGAAACAGCTTCTGAAATTCATCCGGAACGTTTAGAAAACATCGGTCGGTCCGAGAGCCATCAGATGGCGCTATGGTTTCATACAATCTGAGGAAGAGTCGCTGACCGTCAGATCAACAGATAGGCCTCGGTGAAAACCCGCATCACTCCGTTTCTACAACTCTTATTTCATTTTCCTAAAAAAGAAGTCTGAAAATACGACACAACGGACTCAAATGAAGTCAACAAAATACAGCAACCAATTCATGGCACGAAAGATAAAAAATAAAACGGTTTAAAAACAAATGACGAAAGAATTTATACAACTTGATTTAATATCAAATCTGTAAAAAAAACTAAGATCACAATAATCTGAAGTGCGTTGCTTCCGAAACTTCTCAAATTTCTTGACTTGAACGGTGTGCCAAAGTAAAAATGAATAATAATAATGCTCACAATAATATTAATTATGAAATTGAGAATAATGTCACTATTATTTTAATTGCAGGCCCAATATTCATTTTATTTTATATACAATGAAGAATGACACACTGTCTGATAGGCTACTTAAACCTACAGTTGCCTAAACTGATTGAATACCACCGTCATATATGGAACAAAGAGTGCTTCGGGTTTGCATTTACTTTCATTTGTAATAACAATTCGTAGCCTACAGAAAATGTATTATCGGTCACAACCAGGCCAGGCATCCCAGTTCTGACCAGACATCCGCGACAGACATTGAAAGCTTCGAAAAATTTGTGGACAACAGAATTTTTGAGATGGAAATTTTTTTCCACATTAAATCTGTTCTGATATCGAAGCAGTCGTGCGACGGAGACCCAAACCCCGAGCAGAGCAGAGGCCATCGCGGTTCAACTTGGGTGAAGCCACGCAGGAGTCCGACTGAACCCAAGTCTCTGAATACTTGATCACAGTTGCCACAAGTTGCTTTGTAAGTATTGGTGGGTGCATGGGGTGTGAAGAAAGCTCGTTCTTATTGTAGAAAGATAACATTTTCTCTGTCATTTTATTATTTATTAATTATTTACATAGGGCAATCAATCATTTAAAATTTGAAACGGAATCACATAGAATATCATACCTTGTATTATCCTACTTCATATAAACTGAGGTGGACTAAATAGCAGCCTAATATCCAGATGTCTTGATCTGTTCATTACATGTGGGGATCAATCAACGCATGCGTGACCTGACCGACCTGCATGTAGGCCACTCCGTGTTGAGTTTCTTTGTTGTATTTATTTCAGCGACATTTTGAGGAAAAATAAACATTAAAGTTTAAGATGCAGGTCAGCCCTTCGGGTTGTTGACAGGCACAGGACTTGGTGAACCACTTTACCTCAGAACCCTTAGCCGAGTTCAAATCTGTTCGCCCGTCTACCTATCCATCCATGGTGATCACGAGACCATGACCTTCACAATTTATAGAAAGGAAACCCCGAGAGTCACCTCACCGCCGTACATATTTTAAAACGTGCTCCTTCATTCTTGCGCGTAAGAGAACGTCGATCTGGGGAAGGCACGAGGCAGACAGAATCAGGAATACAGGCACCCCGCGTGCTGCACACACGATGCTAACCATGGAATCCAATCTTTGCTTTGTACGGTCCAATCTCTGAGGCGCTCGCCGCCAGAACGGAGGGTGATAAATGAAACGGGGGATATTCACCGGTTATTACCATGGTACTACCTGTCCTCATTGTACATGTCAACTGGGGATAGCCCACAAGAAAACTCTTAAAACTCGTTTGAAGCGTAGAAGTAGGCTATAGGTCTAGACTGCAAGAACTGAACTATAGGGCTATAGGTCTAGACTGCAAGAACTGAACTATAGGGCTATAGGTCTAGACTGCAAGAACTGAACTCCATAAAGGTGTTTGTATTGACTTGAGTGTTGAGGCAGACTAGAAAAATGATGATAATACTGCACTTAACAACACCACCTTAAAATCTTATTAAACTAATAATAATACTAGTCTGATAATAGTAACAGTATTTAGTCAATAGGCTCCTGTATCACCGGAATGTTTATCAGTTTTACTGCGCCTTATAAATTAGGCCTAATTCTTTTATTTTTGTATCCAAAAAAGTACAATAAAAACATAAATGCAGCAACTCATACCCACATAATGTCTAGTAGTTATTTTTGCTGCATATTTATAAATGTGGATGGTTACATGCCTACCTCCGGCTATGAAGTACCAAACCGTTTTAATAGAGGAAGAACCCGGTGTTTATCGCCCAGAGAAAGTGATCGAGGAAGTTCCCAACATCACGCTGTAACAGAACTAGGAGAGTATTGACTTAATATCATCTGTCCATGACACGTTGACCCCATGGTGCACTAAGTACCCTCCGCCGCGTGAAGAGCAGCGCGGGAAAGTTAATACCATAATAACACCGCAAAAGAGTTGTTCTGTAATTCCGAACACCACGCAAGAAAATATATATAAATGATTAAGCTTGAGTAACCGGTATGGTAAACTCACAGACAAGAAGACCTATCTCGGCTATGAGAACTAGGCTAAATATCAGGTTATTAAAATGTATTTGATTTTTATCACTAAAGCCAGAGCACGAGGGGGGATAGGTATAGCCTGCCCCGGAAGCCATACAGTAGATAGAATGGTTACATTTTCGCAACAGGATGTGAACTACAATAGGAGCTCGAGGAAGCCTCCCCACGGAGAGACGCGCCACGGTGATACATATTCATGTGGCCGGCACGTGGGATAAATAGAGTATAAGCTAACCCATTCCAAGCATGGGTTGTGATATTTAGGCTAACGTAAATACATAGCTGAGTGAAATGTAAAAGGTTGTACATTTTGATGTGAACTTTATAAGAAGACAGTCACATATAACATGAAGCCTATAATTCTGATCAAATCTGATGACCCAAGACAGCCCAGAAAACCAAACTTAAATGCACGCCATGGTGTACTGTGTGGAATAAACCAGAATGTTTTGATTTTGTAACTTGATGTTGTTGTGTTACTGATGTAGTTTTAGGAAAACGATATCTCGGTGTCATTCAGATGGATGTAAAGCCAAGTGAGTCAATCCATTATAATAATTCCTTATTAGGCGATATGTGGCCTCTACGCTGCGTGCATGCATCCACAAAGGCATGGAAAACGATGAGATAAGATGCTCAGTGTTTGAGTAGCGCTTAGTGTATTGTATCACAGATAAGACTGATGTCTGTAAGCATGTTGACTTCGCCATCAACCTCGAATAAAGCATGGCAGTCTGAATGCCACTATGAAAAATACTTTCAAGCTTCCATGAACCATTTTATTTTATAACTGTGACAAACATTAGACCGGGCGGGGCAGTCGCCTCTTATAGCCTATGTTTTACCTTTACAGGTAAAACAAGGAGAAAAACTATATTTGATAATAGAAAGAGCTGATCCCAAAACCTTTTACTCGTTTGAAACTTTTTTATTTTACCCCAGATAGTAATTCAGGACACATAAATATTTTTTTCACAAAAAGTATCCTTTGATAGCCTACTTTTTTGCCCCCCAACGCATTGAGCACACACATTAAATGATTAAATACAATTATAGGCTAGGCCTCTACGTTTTTATTTTTATTTTTTTAACCAAGAGAGATATTAGAATGATACGGAGAAATCTGGAAATGTATGGCTCATATAAAACTAGGTGTAAAGTTCTGTTGTCCTCTCTGCTCGTGACTAGAAGAGTCTTTGCGTTATGGTTTTTTGGTGTTTTGTCTTAAAGGCATCCCGAGGAACCTAACCAGGAGGCTGTAAAACAGCTTGAGTGTAGGTCCAAATATAAACTGATGAAAATGCCTTTCATATAAACTGATGAAAATGCCTTGTATATAAACTTGGTGAATATTAGTCATGTTATTTTGATGCGCACCCATATGCCTTGTAAACACAGTTCATGGGTCCAGTTGCGACCGTCCGCGGACGAGCACCCAAGCCCCCAAGCCCCCGTGCTCATAGAACGGACAACGAAGGCATATTTCCGTCCTCACCTTTTCCTCAGTGAATAACTCCAGCCTACTATGGATTTTGAAGTAGGCTAGTTTCATTTTCTACAACTGCACGCCAGGCAAAGTTTGGCACGTGTTAAATGGTGCACTCGGCTGTTCGCTGGAGAACGCTGCCGCTTTCTTTTTCTGGGATTCCATTCCATGGAAATAAGGCTTTACGAAATCTGCCCGCGTGTCTGACTGGCACTTTTATTAATGGGGACAAAAGAAACTGATGCATACTTCTATAACATTGAATTCAGTTGCTAAGCAACTAGTGTATGGCAAATCATCCGCGAAATTCAAATCTTTCAGCGAGGAGAGGCGTTTTACTCGTTTTGCTGAATAGTCAAGTCAGACAAAGTTGAGAACCAGCGACCAAGCAGGTCCTTATACCTAGATCTGGTGGCCTATAAACTGAAATCACTTATTTAATATCAGGAAACATACCGATATTTCACATAGGCTATGGCCTAAATTGCTAATGCTTGCCAAATGAAAGTCTCACACGAGCACAGGCTACAGGTGAAGACCTAACACGCCAGGATTTTAATAAATCAAACTACAGCCAAGAACACGGTCAGTTTTGAATGAAAAGTTTCACTGAAACAAACAATTTTGTAAATCATTATTTCTGTATCATCGTCTAAAGCCATGCGCCTTGGTGAAAAGCAACTGTTCCTGCGTGTCATGGACTTGGTTGCAGACAGTCGAGGGCGAGGAAACATATGCTAAAGGATATATAAAATGAAGTGGAACGATATATAGCGCAACATCTTTACTGCTGAGTTTGAGATGGGCCTCTTTGATTAAAATTCAATGTTGACAAAAAAAGGAACTCTTATTTCAACACATAGCCTAGCTTACCTATTCCTATATAGGCAACTGCCGAGAGAAACGTCTTAAACTGAGAAAAACAAGTGAATTATATTCCATCCCTGTGCAGGCTAAACCTACCAAAAAGGAAAAACTAGAATTTCCATTGATTGTTTGTTTGCTAGTCTACGTGAACGTGAGCGGGTTATAATGTTATGCCATAGGCTAAGCCCATTGTCATTGAATGACAACTGCCTTAGACTGAGGCCTGGACACAGAACAGCCCATCTGAAAGAAACAAAACGACAAGCTATAGTTTGTTTCAAAAACTAATTTGACGTTAAATGTAATGATGTAGACAACTAAATGTAGCCTAACCCTATTACTTTTCTTAATTTTTAATGTTCGCCCTTTAAAGTCAGAGGAAAATATCTCACAACCAACACCCCTTAAAGACCTGGTGCACCATCATAAAGGCAGTAAATCTGCGTTTATAAATCCACTACTGTCCCACACGTGCAGCATGTCTATAGCCAAGGCTGCTGCTGAGTCTACCGCTGGAGAGCGAGGCTGGGAAACAGAACAATGCTGAGGCCATGTAAACAAACTTAAAGACGGTTCTGAGAAGTACTCACTACTTCCAGTTACTGATCCGCGATCAATAAGTAATGGTTTAACGGTTATGTTGGCGGTTTGGATGAGGAAATAAATTGGTGCTCAAAGCCGTTAATTTAGTCTAACTGCATATTTTAGAATAAAAACAACCCTGGGTATTTCATCAAATATCTTTTTCGATAATCTCAATAACGTTTTTGAAGGTTCAGAGGTTCACGTGCTTAAACTATATTTAGCCTACATTTCAAACTTCTTTGCTTAATTCACATTTTAATCATTTTCTACTGAGTTGTTCTTGTTCTACTATTCAGCTAATGTCCCACGTCGCCTGACAATAGGGGGCCCATAGCCGGGACAAAACAATCCGCCATTTCTCCTCTGTGTCCTCCCTCCCATTGCGAAAAAGGCGAATATAAGCTATAATTAAAACAGCCAAATATACAATAAAATATAAATCTCAAAACACAGGATAACTTAATTTCATTCTAAGAAATTTATTGTTCTCAATCAGCTCTTACGGAATCACTACTGAAATTAAATTACAATCAAATTATCACATCAAAATATACCCTTATTACCTAACAACTGTCAATGTCAGCTTATGTTGATTTGTGCTCCTTTAGAAACAATAATACAAAATTAAACAAAACATATAAGGTCAACAACGAAAACAGGAAAGAAAAACATCTTACACAAGTTCTGGGGAAAAATAAATTACCATTTGGAATCATTCATATGTATTCCGAATAAAATATTAAAACAAGTCATTTTGATGAAAAATATAAAGTAAATAACTCAGATCATTCTCTGATCTAATGAATCTATATTGCCGGCTTTACAGAGTCTTGTTTATTAAAACCTACCAAAGAATACTGCTTAGAAATGGCAGCATAATAGTAACATCCACAGCACTCACTCACACTTGGCCACAGATTTTCGCAGAGGAGAAATTCAAATAAGTGCAGCAGAAGATAGTCTTTTCAAATGTCTATGTTTAAAAAAAATCCATTCACGGTGTTAAGTCGCTTAAATAACAACCCATTTGAAGAAGATATGATCCTTCTGATCAGATGAGACCAGTCCTCTGTTTATCTTATCATTTAGTCGTGGAGGGCCTGAAAAAATCTCACTTCCTCTTTGTGTCAGAATCAAACCATGCAGTCCACCCCGCAAAAACATATGTTGGAAGCTTCGTGGATGCCACTCTTCTTCGTTGGTGCTGATGCAGTTTTTTCCTTTGTTATTGTTGAGTTTGACTTCCCATGTTTTAATATACAATTGCCTGATTCTTTTGTCTTTCGCAAATCAGATACAGGATAACGGGGGAATCTCTTTGTAAAAATATTAATACTTGCTTTGAATTTCTTGTTGGTGTTAATGCGCCAAAATTACCTGATGGAATGAACTTGTAGTTGTCACCCGCTGGTCGCTTGGTTCACTCAGTCCAGTTAAACTTGCATCTTTTAAGTAATCTACTAAAAAATGTCCCTGGAAGAAAGAACAGAAGGAGCCTTTTAGGTTAAAACATTTAGGGGCCTGGAAGAAGGTTAGCGGTGGTGGGGTGGAAAAGGGGGGCTGTTTGTTTTCTGGTGAAAATATAACACATTTGCAGGCTTATTTATATTCCCTCACAATCACAGTATCAAAAATGGTTTGACTATCTGGACGATAGTCTGTGTTTTTATCAGTTTATCAATTTCATATAAAATATTTTTAGTCTTGTGTGCTGCTCTATGTTTCACTGAACATTCTTTTGCAGTCCATGGAGGGGGGCGGTGTGTCTGCACTCACATTGCCGACCTGAGAGTACACATCCTCCGGCGTCTGGGGCACTCCGGGGGGGGTCATCCTTTTCTCTTTCTGCCTCCTATTGCAAAACCACACTCTAACCACTTCTTTCTCCAACTGCAAGTTGTCCGCTAGAGAGGTTATCTCTTGGGCCGAGGGTTTGGGGCATTTTAGAAAGTGGCTCTCTAAAGCTCCTTTTACGCTCACTTCAATGGACGTGCGCTTCTTCCGCTTTCTTCCCTGCGCGGCGATCTTGTCGATGCTCGTGGGGCTACCCGTGGTCGAGTCCGCCTCCTCCAGCCACTTGTTCAGCAGCGGCTTCAGCTTGCACATGTTCTTGAAGCTGAGCTGCAGAGCTTCAAACCTGCAGATGGTGGTCTGGGAGAAAACGTTTCCGTAGAGCGTGCCCAGAGCTAACCCCACGTCAGCTTGCGTGAAGCCCAGTTTGATCCGGCGCTGTTTGAACTGCTTGGCAAACTGCTCCAGGTCGTCCGAGGTCGGCGTGTCCTCGTCGGAGTGCGGGTCGTGGTTGTTTAGCCCCCCGTGGTGCTGCTGGTGATGCGCGTGCTGGTGGTGGTGGTGGTGGTGGTGGCTGCTGTGGTCGAGCTCAGGGGTGTCTCCCCTCACTAAGCCCGGGTGCACTAGGTTCTGGCTCCCCGGACTCAGCATCCCGTTCACCGTGAAGCCCCCGGGCTGGGAGTAGATGAGAGACTGCTGCTGCTGCCCCCCGGATAAGGAGTTGATATGAGACGCGGTGGAGCTCCCCCAAGCACCCGCGTGAGTCTGGTGGGGACCGAGGTGCTGAGGCCTGTGGTGCAACGCGGTGCCGGTGTGCAGATCGTCTCTACCGGAATTGTTTTTCACGTCCTGTTGCTGCGGGCTGCCGGTCATACCGACGGGACTCGACGACCACGGTGATCCGGCTTCGGCTGCAGCTACTGCGGCTGCAGCTGCGGCGGCAGCAGCGTGTGGCAGAGATGTCACCCACTGGTGAGCATGGCTGAGCATATGTCCTCCGTTGCTCGCTGCCATTGCACCCTGCATGAAGTCACTCTGTACCATTTTTACGGTGGGATCTCCCCGGTACCCCCCAGACACCGAGGTCACCGCAGTGCTGCCCGGCTGCATGCCACCGCCTCCGGAGTCTGAATGCACGATTGAGCCGGATGATAAAATGCTATTGCTGGGTAAATAGGGATTGGAAGCCGCGGTGGCCATTCCGTTAACCCTTATGAATATGTTTGTGGATTACCCCCCTCCCTTTTCAGTTACTTTTTTCAAGCAAGCAATTGTATCTCATGAATTATTCAAACTTTAAAAGTCTGGGTTGTTTTTTTTGGCAAATACCATTGACATAAGCGTCAAAAGTGAAAATATGCAAAAGGCTGGCCAAAATTAGTAAAATCCGTATATCTTGTATTTAAAGCATTCATGTAGGCCTATTTCTATTGGAAATTAATGTGCATCAGTGAATAAAAATCCAGGTTTTCAAGAGCCCTTTGACACCACGTGCAGGCGAGGAAGTTTGGTCGTCTCGCAAAATCTTAGAATTCAGATTCAAACTGAGAAAACATTTGCACGCAACAAACTTCTAGTGGTTGAAGAAATCGCGCAAATTCTCAACCAAAAAAATGAAGTCCGGTTTTATGTTCCTTTTGTAGAGAAGAAAACAGGCTGCATAGGCTCCTTAGTTCTTTTGTAATTTAGCCGCTAAGATTTGGTCTTTGCCGCTTTATTCTTTTCTTTCGCTGTGTCTTTTATGGTACTGTACAGCCTCTCTCTTTGTTCTGGTTTGATGTATATAAACCTGCCAAACCGCTAACTCCCGTTGAAGTACAATCCACTATTACAGTGCACGGCGATGGTTGCAAGCCTCTCCTCTCATTCGCTTGTTCGTTCTCTCCCTCTCTCTCTCCTCTCTTTCTCTTTCTGACAGTTCGAACAGTCCCTCCCTCAAAGCTCGAGGACACACGAATGTTTACCCTGTGCCAAGCGTGCGCACATCGTCCACGTCTCTTCCCCCAAATACGAGGAAGTCGAGCACGAGCCTCCCGCTGATTGGATACCCGGGGTGCGATTGACAGGTTTCGCCAGCATTGCTTCAGGCGCGTGAACCTCCTTCTAGCCGTTCCAATTGGCTGATTTTTAATTCAATCTAAACGTATAAAAGTACACAGATACAAGTCAAAAAGAAATTCAATAAGTGTCTCTCTATTTGTGGAGGGAATATATACATATATACATACGTGCATATATAAAACCATAAATTAGGGTTTGAAAATAGATCGATAGGTGCGTTAAACATGATATCGTTGGGCACACATACTTAACCTTATCCTCATAAAACTATGTAGGCCTTTCAGTGATAGTTAGAGGAAATAAGAATAGTGTTATTCGACTACACAGACTATATGTTTATGTGAATGGTTCCCTGCGCATTTCAGCAGGACCCGGCTCCAGTAGCCTGGTTATTGGGACCTTGTTCAGTGAGTGAGATCATTATCAGCGTGCTGCAAGGGCACTTCACGCTGTTACCGTCCCGCTGTAATTCAGTGGTGGTTCCTAGGCGCATGTCAGTTTTTTGTGGGCCTTTAGGGAATGCTTCTGATGCGGTATATGGACCACGACATTATGCAGTGTGTGACTGTTGTCTAAAACCCTACGATATTCAATAACCAGTAGCTTTAACAATGCTGTGCTGAGGTTGCTGAGGAACACACAAAGGTTTGGGGATGCTTCCAAGCGGAAACGTAGCGCAGGCAACCTCCGTGAACCACAGTGGAAGAGAAAGTGGCAACCAAAACAAGGGCAAATTGAGCAGTCCTTAGGGGATTTGCTAGGAAAGCGGCTGCCATTAAAACAGAATCCCACTAGCTAAAGATAGCCCCTAAAAATTCACCCCAATTCATGTCACTACATAACCTAGAAATGAATGGGGCCTTTGTTGGCGCGCCCCTCCGCGTTTGGGTTCATCCAGGGATGTTGATGTATGCCAAATATATATCGCGTTCATTGGTTGATACACAGTCTTGTGCATGTTGGTCTGAAGCACGGATGGTCTTCCAGTTCCACTCCCCGCTGAATGTCAATAAGACATTCTTACTGTTAATAATATGCACCAGCACGACCCTGCCTGTGTTCCAGGGGTTCAAGAAACAATGGTAACATTCAATCGTCTTAAACGTGGATACTGTGGGTTGTAAAGCCCACCAAGAAAGAGAGGATTTTATTGTGAGCAACGACAGCACACCGGGGCATGTACATGAGGCTCAGCCTCACCGCTGCCCCAGCTCCCTCATCCCCAGCATGTACATGAGGCTCAGCCTCACCGCTGCCCCAGCTCCCTCATCCCCAGCATGTACATGAGGCTCAGCCTCACCGCTGCCCCAGCTCCCTCATCCCCAGTAGATTTAATTTGGACTCGGCTCAAAACCGGGGAAGCCTCGTGGATTTGTTTACATTGAATAGGCAGGATAGAGCCGGTGCCACGGGGCTCTTTTCATTAATATACAGTGGAGGATTTCTGTCTAAATTACTACTATGCATTTTACACAGCACGCTTTTGCAGGGCGTCTCGTGCGGCCGCGAGAAACGTGACACCAGGCATCGCAAACAGAGTTCACTTCCACAAGATAGACAAATAGAGTAAAAAGTCATTTGAAAATGTTTATCCGATATCATGGTATATCGATAACCCTTGTCTCTGATATATGATGTGTTTATTATTTGTTTACTTCATAAGGTCCCCAAGTTCCTCCTCGGGAGGTTTTTGTTTTGTATGCAAAAAAAAAGAAAGGGGGAAAAATCCCCAAGTATAACAAGAGACGAACAGTTAGTGCTGATTTTCATTTGCATAAATTTTCATATATTTTAGTGAAAATAATAGCGGAGCCGACGAGTGCTCGTGCTCAGTTGAGGCAGTGGAAAGAAAATCTTAGGAAGCACCTATTCCTAGGATAGAAGATTGCCATGAAAAGGCTCTAAATATATATGTAAAGCTATTTTCGACTATTAGCCTATTGGATGTAAGGTAAGTCAACAATAATTTAGAATTTTCTATAACATATGCATCTGGAGGGAAATAGTTGCGCTTTACAGACTAACCTTACCGTTCTTAAAGGGTTTATTTAGATTTATGTATTTTAGTTATTTTCCTCTATATTTTTGCCTATTGGTTTGCTTCACACCGCTGACACACTACCTTAACATTTTCCATCTCGAACTCTTATAAAAACATATATGTTTTCTTTTCCTATTTCGAATCAAAAAATCAATAAATGCTTTGTGTTGGCTTTAGCTTGCAGCCTCGGTTTTATAAATAGTGAGCAGACGGTTAAGCTGTGCTGTGTTGTGGTGAATGTCCACTGGAGAAAGTGCAATCAATCAAATTTAAACAGCAGACCCCTCGGTTGAATTCTCTGGAGGACTCGCGTGGGCACAAGCGAATATCAAATCGTTTACATAAATCGATCTTATGTTGATGTGGCGAAGTTTGTTTAAAGTTAAGCAACATTGCCGACACAGCCCAGTTCTTAACAGTAATCACCGTCCTCATGAGCTCGTGGAACAGGGATAATGGGACGCTGTAGACGTATCATTTGTCACAAGCTATTTTGCTTCGACTGGAAATCATGGAGAGATTCCAATGACAGAGGGCCAGAGATAACAAATTAAACAACAGGCTATTATGTAGATGAAAAGATGGAGACAATAAGGTTTTCTTAATCCACATGCTATATCTTAAAACACTTTCTTTGAAAAATAAATATATAGGCCTATATAGTTTTGAAAGCACAGGTAAGTAGCTTGTCCTACTACCACTTCCCATGAAATAACACGCAATGATTATTTAAACACATTCAAAAGTTTAATCACGCATTTTAATACTTTGCAGCGTTTTTTCTCACGGGTTAACTTTGCTTTCCCTCGCTGTTAAAGATGCCTTCTCGCGCGGCCCCGCGTGGACCGTTTGTTTCATTGATGGGGAGGCATTTCTGAACCCCGCGTTTCAGTTGTCATGGTGAGCTGAATAAAGGGGGAACAGTGGTCGCATTAAGCTGTATGTTTGTGCGCTGGAGTCGAGATGAAAGAAACCCAACGTTAGTCGTTGAAGCCAAGACCATCTAAGCTACAGCCTTACAACACAGAACGCAGCCTGTAGATGCAGGTCTCCTACGGCTCCCTGATAGACTCATCTTCCCTCTCCCCCCCCCCCCCCCCCTTCCAGAACGAACACAGGCGTATCTTAAGGCGACGGGTGCTTTAGATTGGGGAAATAATATTGAGGTATTTGTTGTTTGACTCTAGGTTAGATAAATAATTTGCACCAGCAGGTGTCGCGCTTCCTCGTGGGGGCCTGGCGGGTGAGCAGCATGATGGATGCATAATTGTTTTTATATTGACTGCCATATGAAATTTCAAAGGGAGCAGAACTGGAGATGGGGGAGTTGACACCTCGGCTACTGAATCATCAGTTACATGTGTCTGACTAATGAAAACGTAGGTTAGATACCAGCCATTCAATGGCTGCGGTTATGTCTAATACACACAAACCCACTTGAATCAGTAGGATGTCTTCTGGTCATAATGACGAACCTTCCATTGATATTTCCAACGTTTGGATGCGTCTACACCACAAGAACCTCAACGAGCTGAAAGTACGATTGTACACTAGAACTATGTTCAGTTCTGAAAGAACAATTTAAGGTTCCACACCGAGAACAAGTCCGTATAGAACCCTGGCGGCCTTGACGCAAGCGGCAGACCTAAAGGTTAAATCTGCCCTTCTGTTTTCCGAGGTAAAACATAACACCCATCTGGTCCTCTGGAGACAACGTAAAATATTTAATACAAATATTTTGCAACCCAATGTAGGTATAATGAGATGCAGAATATCCGTGTATTAGCTCGTGCTCACATCGTTAACTACGAAAAAGTCCGGTAAACTTAGCCTGACTCAAACCCCTTTCATGAACGAACTAGCAAACATAAACAACTTGTGGAAATGACTTTGACGTTTCCAGATTAGGTGAGTGGATTACAGTCATCTAGGTAACAAATTAGCACCAGTGTTGATGGCCTAGTCGTAACTCCGGTGTTAACCTTCACAGGGTTTATACCGATGAGTGAGAGGTTGAATCGACTGTTGTCAGCCTGACCGGTCCTTCACAGCATGTCAACTGAAGAAGGCTACATGGCTCACCGGCACCAGCATCAAAAGATTTCGGACAATTGTATCATCTTCAAATTAGAGTAAACATTTTATTCATAAAATTAATTAAATAAAAGCTTACATTAAAATGTTTTCTTTAGTTTTAGTACGTCTGCATTTTTTATTCTAAAAACTTGAATATTGCAACAATTCTACAAAGGTTATTCGTTATATCGCTGGTGCATAAATCGTCCGTGGCCATGTCTTGCATAGGCTGCTTGATCATGCATTCAGGCAACGCAGCATAATACAGGCTATGATAATCTACCACAACGAATTTTTTATGTCATCATTTGAGAGAAACATTTTACCTTCCTGTTAATGAAGCACTAGATGCTGCTCCAAGAGCGCCGTTCATACCAATATTCTGTCCAATTAGACTCCCACAACGCTTGTTATGAGTTTATAACGCTGACTCAAACGATAAAAAACAGCAACAAAAAATCAGACGATCTACTAATACACTCTATTACAATTTCAATTTAATTGATTCAATGGTCTTTTTAATTATAGGCTACTTTAAGTATTCTTAATTTATTTTCTTCACACGGCCTACTGCTAATCTGAACAACCGTTAATAACATACGTTGAGTGTGTTTCACGTCGAGCTGAGCGTTGATTTAAAGCAGAATCCAACTTGGAATAGTCTACATTAACGATAATGTATCCAGTTAATTAAATGGCCCGTATTGAATATCAGCCGGCATGATAAATATCCTCAATTTCCCACACGTTGGGCTATATAAAATGCCATATTAAACCCATGCAAACTAGACATGGATCTATGTTCATATTCAAAACGCCATATAATTATCTAGTGACAGTTTTCCTGTCTTTGTGCCGTTCATATGCAAGGCGCGTGCTCCCTTAACCGATATCACCAGAAGCACGAGATTTCCGTTCTGGGAAGATGGAATGCGTTCATCTCTGTCTCGCTAACTTCGATCACACATAAATACGTTCGCTAAACTCTTATTGACTGCGTATCATGTATTGGAAATCAATGTAAATGTTATTATTAGCTTAAAATAGATGTATAGTGCACCAGAAAAACAGAAGATGTTTGCGGACTGTGAGGTAATGACTCCAGCGCTGCGGGAGGGATTAGTTAGAGAGCGCATGACCCAGTAATGTGTGTGTGATTCTGTAGGAAAGGGACAGAGGACTGATTGGACTATTGATCATGAATACAGGATAAAGTGTTTCAACTCCACTGAAACATGTTTTCGGAATAAGCGAATAGTGGCAACCTTGTCCAGAAGTGTCCCAGCAGCCAGCCAGCCAGCCAGCCAGCCAGCCAGCCAGCCAGGCAGCCAGCCCCACAGTGGGTGTAACAAGCTGGGGCTAGAGGAGCAGCAGGAGTGATGAGGCCTGTTCTGTTCTTCTGTATATCTAAACACACACTGGGGGTGTGGGGCCTCCCCCTAGTGTGTGTGACAAAGCTGCCGTATGTGTGTGTGAGAGAGAAAGTGCAATTTACAGTGTGTGTGTGTGTGTGTGTGTGTGTGTGTCTGAATGAGTGACAGTAGTCTAGATTGGGCCAGATAGGGTGAAGTGTGTTGCTCTTCGACTCAGAGGAAAGGACAGTGGAGGAGGAGAAGAGAGGAGGAGAGAGGATAAAGAGGAGAGCAGGAGAGAGGATAAAGAGGAGGAGGAGAGAGGATAAAGAGGAGGAGGAGAGAGGATAAAGAGGAGGAGGAGAGAGGATAAAGAGGAGAGGAGGAGAGAGGATAAAGAGGAGGAGGAGAGAGGATAAAGAGGAGGAGGAGAGAGGATAAAGAGGAGAGGAGGAGAGAGGATAAAGAGGAGGAGGAGAGAGGATAAAGAGGAGGAGGAGAGAGGATAAAGAGGAGAGCAGGAGAGAGGATAAAGAGGAGGAGGAGAGAGGATAAAGAGGAGAGCAGGAGAGAGGATAAAGAGGAGGAGGAGAGAGGACTGACGGACTCAGGGATGAAAAGAGCAGCCCGTAGCTCCCTGATCTATCCAACCTGCCTGGATCTCCCTTCCCTCCATCCCTCTCTCACCATTCTCTTTCTATCTCCCTCTCTCTTCCTCTCTCTTCCTCTCTCTATTCTCTCCCTCTCCCTTTTTCTTTCCCCCCTTCTCATGACCTCTTTGTCTTCCTCTCCCTCCACCACCTTGTGCTAGCACACCATCACCTATAAGGATAATCCACTGCTGGTGTCTGAACTGTAGTCATCACTAGGATGACATCATGGACGAAATAAGCATACAAAACGTGCATGTTTTTGTGAGTTTTACTAGATGGTACTATGCATGCTAATCAAGACTGATATCCTGTTATTAACAGCAGTAATGAACAGATAAATCACTTAATACCAGCAGAACTGAAACCTATCAGGTAAAATGGGAGAGATCTCCGCTGTGTGAATTGTTGCCACTCAGAGGATTGTCATAGTCCATGTTTTTATTTGCGGACCGTCGTAGCTCCCTCAGGACCCTCGCTAGTCGCCCCTCCCAGGATTACAGTCATCAAACTATTTATTTCCCCGGGGAAACCTGGCACAAATCACTCCAAATCCCAATCAGATTGGATAACGGCGGCTCTACTCCTGGAGTAACCCTGCTCTGATTTCTGCTCATTAAGACAACTTAATGGATCTCTTTCTGGATCCCTTTATGGAGGAATGAAACTAGAGGCCCTGGACATGTCGGGGGTCGTGTTCGAGGGCTGCAGGCCAGCGCTGGGCCTCTGGGCTGAGCAGCAGGAGGTCTGTGCTCCGTCCAGGACCGTCCACATGCACGTCCCCTTTGACGAATCAAGTGCACCCCAGTCCTCACTTCAGGACCAAGCAGCGCAAAAACAAACAAAAACCTCTCCTCATCTGCTCGCAGCGCTCCTGATAATTACCTGTGATTCAGGATACAGACTGGTGGACTAATACAGGCAAGTTATTTCCTGTGAAGCTGGGTACTGCGGCAGTAAAGGCCTGACTAGTTTGAGGTCTGGGACAGTAACACAGTAACTTGAGGCTGGGGCTAGGGCTTGGGCTGGGCCTCGTGGTGCTGGGGCTGGGCCTCGTGGTGCTGGGGCTGGGCCTCGTGGTGCAGTGGCTGGGCCTCGTGGTGCTGGGCTTTGTGGTGCTGGGGCTGGGCCTTGTGGTGCTGGGGCTGGGCGCTTCGTGGTGCTGGGGCTGGGCTTCGTGGTGCTGGGCTTCGTGGTGCTGGGGCTGGGCCTCGTGGTGCTGGGGCTGGGCCTCGTGGTGCTGGGCCTTGTGGTGCTGGGGCTGGGCCTCGTGACGCTGGGGCTGGGCCTCGTGGTGCTGGGCTTCGTGGTGCTGGGGCTGGGCCTCGTGGTGCTGGGGCTGGGCCTTGTGGTGCTGGGGTTGGGCCTCGTGGTGTTGGGGCTGGGCCTCGTGGTGCTGGGCTTCGTGGTGCTGGGGCTGGGCCTTGTGGTGCTGGGGCTGGGCCTCGTGACGCTGGGGCTGGGCCTCGTGGTGCTGGGGCTCGTCTCCTGTGTGTTTATGTGTCTGCTGGAGCCTAGCGACCAGCGTCCGTCCAATCACACATACATGATGGCCCCGTTGTCTTGTCAGGAGAGGCCATCGCACCCAGCCAGCCTCTCCCGCACCCAGCCTCTCTCCCCCTAGCCTCTTTCTCATCCAGCCCCCCTACCCTTCTCTCTCCACACCGCCCTTCTGTGTGCGCTGGGAGACAGGGAGGGTAGGAGGGGGGGGGGGGGGGAGTTGAGTTTGATGTTTAAGGCACACAGAGAAAGGCTCCAGCCCAAGCCCTAGCCTCAGTAACCAGCCCCAGCCCCAGCCTCAGTAACCAGCCTCAGTAACCAGCCCTAGCCTCAGTAACCAGCCCCAGCCTCAGTAACCAGCCCCAGCCTCAGTAACCAGCCCCAGCCTCAGTAACCAGCCTCAGTAACCAGTCCCAGCCTCAGTAACCAGCCCCAGCCTCAGTAACCAGCCCCATCCTCAGTAACCAGCCCTAGCCTCAGTAACCAGCCTCAGCCTCAGTAACCAGCCCCAGCCTCAGTAACCAGCCCCAGCCTCAGTAACCAGCCCCAGCCTCAGTAACCAGCCTCAGTAACCAGCCCCAGCCTCAGTAACCAGCCTCAGTAACCAGCCCCAGCCAGAGTAACTAGCCCCAGCCTCAGTAACCAGCCCCAGCCTCAGTAACCAGCCCCAGCCTCAGTAACCAGCCCCAGCCTCAGGAACCAGCCCTAGCCTCAGTAACCAGCCCCAGCCTCAGGAACCAGCCTCAGTAACCAGCCCCAGCCTCAGGAACCAGCCCCAGCCCTAGCCTTAGTAACCAGCCCCAGCCTCAGTAACCAGCCCCAGCCTCAGTAACCAGCCCCAGCCTCAGGAACCAGCCCTAGCCTCAGTAACCAGCCCCAGCCTCAGGAACCAGCCTCAGTAACCAGCCCCAGCCTCAGGAACCAGCCCCAGCCCTAGCCTCAGTAACCAGCCCCAGCCTCAGTAACCAGCCCCAGCCTCAGTAACTAGCCCCAGCAAAGTGTTGGGCTGTTCATAGGACTGTGTGTGATATGTGCTGCTGGTGTGTGTGGCCATGTTATGTTATGGACGTCTTGACTCATGTGGGCATGCTGCACTCTCCCAGCTCTCTGCATTCATGTGAGCCAGGATCACCTGTTAGGAGACGGCTTTACATGCCTCCTCTGCCCTGCCTTCTCACTCCATCCAGCCTACACACACACACACAAACAAGCACACACACACACATTCACACACAAGCACGCACACACTAACATAAACAGGCACACACTCATATATATATTACACACACATACATATGACCACAAACATGCACACATACATACATACTCCTCACCCCTACTTGTGAATAAAATGTGTGTACGGTTGTGTGTATGGTTGTGTGTATGGTTGTGTGTGTGTATGGTTGTGTGTGTGCAGCGGGCAAGGTACCCCCTAGTGTGGTCATGTGTGAATGCTCAGTCACGTCCAGAGAAGTTAACATGCAGCAGAGCTCCTGTGGTCCATCACATAGAGGAGACAGACACTGTTTCATCACTACACACGTCCCTTCATGTCAGCCTGCCAGCTTTGTCTCTCTGTCTATCACACTGTGTGTGTCTCTCTCTCCCTCTCTCTCCATCCCTCCTCTCCCTATCCCTCCATCCCTCTCTCTCCATCCCTCTCTCTCCATCCCCCCCACCCCCCCCCCCCCTCTCTCTCTCTCTCTCTCTCTCTCTCTCTCTCTCTCTCTCTCTCTCTCTCTCTCCTGCAGTCCCTAGTGTATAGTGTCGGTCTCTCCTGTAGTCTTTAGTGTGTAGTGTCAGTCTCTCCTGCAGTCCCTAGTGTATAGTGTCGGTCTCTCCTGTAGTCTTTAGTGTGTAGTGTCAGTCTCTCCTGCAGTCTCTAGTGTATAGTGGGCTGTGAGCAGATAGTGACCAGCACCATTACTCAAATAAATACGTAATGTAACATATTTAAATGTTGCTCCAAATTGTGAAACGTCTCAGAGCTGAGATCTGTGGTTGGTCTTCCGAGAGGCCAGAAGCTTTTCAACATGCTGCCCTCAGTAGCAGTTAATGTGTAAACACCCTGGTTCCCAGATCTAGCTGGAGTTCCAGGTACTGGGACCATGCAGAAGCCTCCTGCCTGGAGCCCTGGGCAGCACCTGGACGGGGCTAACCTCCACACTGTTACTCTGGTTTGTCTGGCCGCCTGGAGGGTGTGGTGTGTGTGTGTACACATAGTGTAGTGTGTTAGTTTGTGTATGTGTATATTTGTGAGTGTGTGTATACGTGTGTGTGTGTGTGTGTATACTTGGGTGTGTGTGTTTGGGCTCCTGAGTAGCAGAGTGGACGGTCTCCTCTAGATCTCTGCTGGGCGGTCACGCTCCAGGCTGTTTTCTTTGAGAGAATTTAAAAATATGCAAATGCTATTGTTAAAGCTCCACCCCCTGCCTCTCCACAGCCCACTCAGGTTCCTGGTGAGGCAGTGTGTGTGTTAGGGTGTGTGAAGGTGTGTGTGTGTGTGTGCGCTCAGGTTCCTGGTGAGGCAGTGTGCGTGTTAGGGTGTGTGAAGGTGTGTGTGTGTGTGTGTGTGTGCGCTCAGGTTCCTGGTGAGGCAGTGTGTGTGTTAGGGTGTGTGAAGGTGTGTGTGTGTGTGTGCGCTCAGGTTCCTGGTGAGGTAGTGTGTGTGTGAGGGAGAGCTGAGCAGGCAGGCAGTGTGGATGAACAGGCAGAGCAGGCAGAGCAGGCAGAGCAGAGCAGAGCAGAGCAGAGCAGGCAGAGCAGGCAGAGCAGAGCAGGCAGAGCAGGCAGAGCAGGCAGAGCAGAGCAGGCAGAGCAGGCAGAGCAGAGCAGGCAGAGCAGACAGAGCAGGCAGAGCAGGCAGAGCAGGCAGAGCAGAGCAGGCAGAGCAGGCAGAGCAGACAGAGCAGGCAGAGCAGGCAGAGCAGAGCAGGCAGAGCAGGCAGAGCAGAGCAGGCAGAGCAGAGCAGGCAGAGCAGAGCAGGCAGAGCAGAGCAGGCAGAGCAGGCAGATGGAAGACTGTCTGGTTTTATCATCGTCACACTCCCATCCCATCTGCAGAAGTGAGTGTGTGAGAGGGAGAGAAAGAAAAAGAAAGAGAAATAAAGAGAGAGAGGGAGAAAGATGGATAGGAAGAGAGAGAGGGAGAGAGATATGGAGGGAGAGAGGGAGGGACAGAACATTTGTAAATCCCTCACAGTCCCAGCTAGTCTTTTTAAAGTGATCATGAAGACGGTTCAGATCAAAGGATTTGACAATACTGAGTACCCGTCAAATATGAGCTATATCCCTTCGTACACACCATCCCTTCATCCACGTGTACACACCATCCCTTCATCCACGTGTACACACCATCCCTTCATCCACGTGTACACACCATCACCAGTCCATACAGCTGCTTTGCAAATGTGACACTTCAGATAAACAGATCAGCAGGGGACCATATCCCACCAACTAGTTGAGAAATCCTCATTTTATGAAACACTCCTTCCACAAAACACTCCTTTCACGAAACACTCCTTTCACGAAACACTCCTTTCACGAAACACTCCTTCCAAAAAAACCACTCCTTTCATGAAAGACTCCTTTTACGAAACACTCCTTTCACGAAACACTACTTCCACAAAACACTCCTTCCACAAAACACTCCTTTCATGAAATCCTAGACAGCTAAACTCAGGGAAATGATTATAAATCTTTCATCCATGTATGATGTTTTAAATGATGATTTCTGAATATTAGTGATAGAAGATTTGATGACAAGCGTTTATGGCTTTGATCACGTTTTCTGTGTGTCGTGTCTCTCAGCTACAGGAAGCTGTAATCCTGATCACCTGACCAGCTGACCACCTCAACATCTTGCTGGTTCACAAACTCTTAAAGTTCTGAGGCGCTCACTTCCACGGTGTCTCAGGGTCTCCTGGAGGATATTCCACCACACTTATCCACGCTCATGGAATTATGCTAATATGGGTTCTAGTCATGGTAATGGTATGTATAGCAGCCCTATTGTAAATGTCTCTGTAATTCTGTTTCTAACACTACAGTTATTTGTATAAACTTTCAGTAATTAAAACAATACTCCTGCTACTGTGTATGCTTGTATGCGTGTTAGGCTAATAAGTATTATTATTAGCAAGATCAGCAGTTGTCACCAGTGTAAAACCTTGTACACTGTGAATGAATAAATTCAGAGAAACCAGATTCTGTTCTGTGTGTGTTTTTGTATGTGTGTGTGTGAGAGAGAGAGAGAGGATCAGAGGGAGAGAGAGACTAACCAGTTGTTATTCAGTACGACAGAGAAACACAAGAATATTCACACTGACTACCTCTCTCCTTCTCTCCCTCTCTCTCTCTCCTCTCCTCTATCCACTTATATATGTCCGCTGTATCAATGTGATTGCTGAGGAGGTCAGGTGGCTATTGATTGGCTGGTCATTAGAGAGAAAGGCAGAGTATCATTGATGTGGAGACACCATTAACATCTGACTCTTTGACATCAGCAGTCAGCTACTAGAAGCATCGGCTAGCATTAGCATCTAGCAGTATCAGCAGGCACTATCAGCTAGCAGCTAGTCGCATTGGCTAGCAGCAAGGTAAAATATGTATCATTTTTGGTTTCGGATGGTTGAAACCAAACCCACAAGAAAAAAAGTTCCCATTTTTTTTCTTCTTCAGAACTTCAGTCAGTTCTTCAACTTTTATCAGTCTTTTTAAACAGGAGTATCTTACTTCGACTTGAGTGAAGGATGTTTGTACTTTTGCCATCTCTGTAGTTCACCCAGAAAATATAGTTAACCCTAGTATATAGTTCAGTCCAGTAGTTATTGCCAGTTTAGTTTAGAATATACAGTATAGTTACCCACTTACCCTATATAGTTAAGATATATAACTATATACAGAAAATATATTTACCCCCAGTGTATATAATTAACCCCAATGCATAGCCAGTATATAGCTAACCTTGGGGTTGAGACAGGGTCTGCTAGCAGGATGCTAGCAGGGTGCTAGCAGGGCTAGGTGCTAGCAGGGTGATAGCAGGGCTAGGTTCTAACAAGGTGCTGGTAGGGCTGGGTGTTAGCAGGGCTAGGTGCTTGCAAGGTGCTGGTAGGGCTAGGCGCTAACAAGGTGCTTGCAGGGCTAGGCGCTAACAAGGTGCTTGCAAAGCTAGGCGCTAACAAGGTGCTTGCAGGGCTAGGCGCTAACAGGGGTAGGTGTTAGCAGCTCAGCAAGGCTTCTTAACAGAGTGGTTTACAGGACACACTAAGCAGTGTGTTTCTAATATTTCTACGTTTGGCAGATGTCTCTATACAGAACAGCTGGCAGGTATACAAGCCAATAAAACAGGATTGGTTCAGATCGCACCCCAGGCCTGCTGTGTTTTTGTGTGTGTGGGTGTGTGTGTGTGTGCGGGTGTGTGTGGGTGTGGGTGTGGGTGTGATCAGAAAGTGAATGAGGCGTTTCACTGGCTACAGTCTTTCATTCTCTGTCACTCACTTTTTCTTTCTGTCTTTCCTCTCTCTCTCCCCCCCATCCCTTCCTCACTCCCTCCCTTCCCTACCTCTCTCCCCCCATCCCTTCCTCACTCCCTCCCTTCCCTACCTCACTCCCTCCCTTCCCTACCTCTCTCCCTCCCTCCCCTACCTCTCTCCCTCCCTCCCTTCCCTTCCTCACTCCCTCCCTTCCCTTCCTCACTCCCTCCCTTCCCTTCCTCACTCCCTCCCATCCTTTCCTCACTCCCTCCCTTCCCTACCTCCATGTCATTCTCCCTGCTCTCTTCTCTCTCGCCCCCCTCTCTGCTCTTCTGTTTCTAGAAGGGGAAGCCCTGGCTGTAGAAATACTTAGATTGTGAGTTGCTTTCCTCCCTCCCTCCCTCCCTCCCTCCCTCCCTCCCTCCCTCCCCCTCCCTCCCTCCCTCCCTCCCTCCCTCCCTCCCTCCCTCCCTCCCTCCCTCCTTCTCTCTCTCTACTCCCAGTTCCAGGCAGGCAGACTGCATGCTGGGTCGAGGCTTTGATGTTAGCAGGTACCCCCCCTCCCACCCACCCACCCCTAGCGGCGTGCAGACCAGAGTCCTCCACACAGCACAGGTGGTACTGCTCACTGTAATTTAGCTCAAACCTCAACTTGAAATAGTAGGGCCTGTCACAGGCAATCTGCTCTGGAGAGAGAGACTACTGCTCCTACCAGGGAAAGGGGGAGAGAGAGACTACTGCTCCTACCAGGGAGAGAGAGAGAGAGAGAGAGAGGAAGGGGAAAATAGGGGGGGAGAAAGAGGGGGGGGGGGTCTACATCAGTACATGTTCTTCCTGATCAGTAGAACAAGTCCTACCTTACCTCAATAATAACCTTCCTACCCTCATTCACTGTTACCTGTCCTCATACACTGTTACCTGTCCTCATTCACTGTTACCTGTCCTCATACACTGTTACCTGTCCTCATTCACTGTTACCTGTCCTCATTCACTGTTACCTGTCCTCATTCACTGTTACCTGTCCTCATTCACTGTTACCTGTCCTCATTCACCTGTCCTCATTCACTGTTACCTGTCCTCATACACTGTTACCTGTCCTCATTCACTGTTACCTGTCCTCATTCACTGTTACCTGTCCTCATTCACTGTTACCTGTCCTCATTCACTGTTACCTGTCCTCATTCACCTGTCCTCATTCACTGTTACCTGTCCTCATTCACTGTTACCTGTCCTCATTCACCTGTCCTCATACACTGTTACCTGTCCTCATTCACTGTTACCTGTCCTCATTCACTGTTACCTGTCCTCATTCACCTGTCCTCATTCACTGTTACCTGCCCTCATACACTGTTACCTGTCCTCATACACTGTTACCTGTCCTCATTCACTGTTACCTGTCCTCATTCACTGTTACCTGTCCTCATTCACTGTTACCTGTCCTCATTCACTGTTACCTGTCCTCATTCACCTGTCCTCATTCACTGTTACCTGTCCTCATTCACTGTTACCTGTCCTCATACACTGTTACCTGTCCTCATACACTGTTACCTGTCCTCATTCACTGTTACCTGTCCTCATTCACTGTTACCTGTCCTCATTCACTGTTACCTGTCCTCATTCACTGTTACCTGTCCTCATTCACCTGTCCTCATTCACTGTTACCTGTCCTCATTCACTGTTACCTGTCCTCATTCACCTGTCCTCATACACTGTTACCTGTCCTCATTCACTGTTACCTGTCCTCATTCACTGTTACCTGTCCTCATTCACCTGTCCTCATTCACTGTTACCTGTCCTCATTCACTGTTACCTGTCCTCATTCACCTGTCCTCATACACTGTTACCTGTCCTCATTCACTGTTACCTGTCCTCATTCACTGTTACCTGTCCTCATTCACTGTTACCTGTCCTCATTCACTGTTACCTGTCCTCATACACTGTTACCTGTCCTCATACACTGTTACCTGTCCTCATTCACTGTTACCTGTCCTCATTCACTGTTACCTGTCCTCATTCACTGTTACCTGTCCTCATTCACTGTTACCTGTCCTCATTCACTGTTACCTGTCCTCATTCACTGTTACCTGTCCTCATACACTGTTACCTGTCCTCATACACTGTTACCTGTCCTCATTCACTGTTACCTGTCCTCATTCACTGTTACCTGTCCTCATTCACTGTTACCTGTCCTCATTCACTGTTACCTGTGTCGAGCTTCGTTCAGGCTTACAGGGACAGAAAAGGTACTAGATATCAAAGGAATGAGACAAGAAGGAGTGAGACAGGCAGAAGGGAGACAGGTAGGAGTGAGACAGGCAGGAGTAAGACAGGTAGGAGTGAGACAGGCAGGAGTAAGACAGGAAGGAGTGAGACAGGCAGGAGTAAGACAGGTAGGAGTAAGACAGGCAGTAGTAAGACAGGTAGGAGTGAGACAGGCAGGAGTAAGACAGGAAGGAGTGAGACAGGCAGAAGGGAGACAGGTAGGAGTGAGACAGGCAGGAGTAAGACAGGAAGGATTGAAAAGACAAGTGTTAAAAAGTGAAATCTAGACATCCACTCTCGGAATCTAACAGCCTCTCAGCCCCTCATCCTGAGCAGGAGGGACCTCCCTGGAGACCCCCACGACGACACGAACGGTTATAGATTCTGACAAATAACCGCGTTAGAGCTGGTATCTGTGTCTGTGGTCTCTGCTGCTAATGGCTTTCTGAGTGGTGTTTAATGGAGACTCACCTGTGGAGGAGCAGAAGAGCTCTCTCTCAGGTGAAACTACTCACTGACTTCATTCATCCCCCAAAGAACACACACACACACGTGCTCATACACACACACATTACATTTCATTTAGAAATTGTGTTAAGTGCAGAGGATTAGTTCCGAGGCGCTTTGCTTGGTAATAGTCCTCTGAACATCTCTCCCCAGGAGTGTGTGTGGGGGTGTCCTCAGGGTCTCTTGGTATTTGCTGCAGAGCCAGGGCTCCCAACAGAGTATCTTATACCACACACACACACACACACACACACACACACACACACACACAGGCACACACACACACACACACAGGCACACACACAGGCACACACACAGCGACAGACAGAAAACATAAGATTAGGATGAACGCAAAGACTCAGTGTTTTCTTGGATGGTGTTTGTTTAAAGTTGTTGTTTTAGCCTGCAGCTCCATGGACTTGGAGGAGACGAGGAGTTCTGCTTCTCAAAAAGGAAAACGCCTTCTGCTCACTCTGAATGCTAATGTGTTAACTTCTTCTCCAGCACACAGTCCTACAGTCTCATGTTC